>NC_060181.1:73912939-74100439 GCF_021184085.1 Oncorhynchus gorbuscha
TCTGAAGTATATCTTCAAAGTGGAATGTTCAGGACATTTAGGTTTGTCTGAAGAAATGTTTTGTGTTGAATGGTTCATTCATGTTCATACAGATGATGTATTATACTATTTATACTGAGCCCAGCTACAATGTGTACACAGGTCAGGAGGTTCAATCTCTTCATTCTGCCTCTCACTCTCTCAACTCAATTCAATTCAAAGGGCTTTATTGTCATGGGAAACATACGTTTACATTTCCAAAGCAAGTGAAATAGATAAACAAAAGTGAAATAAACAAGCAAAAATAAACATTAAACATTACACTCACAAACATTTCAAAGGAATAGAGATATTTAAAGTGTCATATTATGGCTGTCTCTCTATTTCTAAACAACATAACCTGCCATTTAAGGGGTCTCTCCATTCCGCTCTCAGTTGATCTATTGTGTTCATTTCTAAAACACCCAATTACACCATGTTGGCCCATAGTGTTGCCAAGAAATAAGTGAAGAAAATACTGGTAACATCAAACCCATAAAAACATCAAACCCATTTTCACTGGACTGAGAACTAATACCTTGAGAATCTCACAAAGCTAATGAGAAAGATTAACAACTCAATTGTTTCAAGAGCAATTGTTCCTTTCCCAGTATCTACTCTCAATGTTTGCTGCTAAGATTCTTAGTTTTATGGCACCATAAACAACACAAATCTCTTGGACAGTACCTGGGAGCACAATACTTTGCCAGACACACACCTACAGTAGCCTCCATTATTCAGCAGGAGAGAGTGGAGTGGTGGAGCTACATGGGATGGTATGCTGCAATGGTAGGAGAGAAGTGTAACGGATTGGATTAATATAATGTCACAGTGAGAGGCCATGGGTGCAGAATAATGTACACTCATTTACACTGGTGTTTCAGAATGTTACCCTGTTGGAAGGCTCAATAAGGGACGAACAAACAAACAATTTTACCTGCATGGGATGACTACGTCAGAGCCAAACAAAGGGAGTCCGTATCCCTGTATCCCTTCAGCTCTCCCAAATGAACTCTGCTCCTCTCCAGTTGTACATTTCTTTATCTAGCTTTCGTTCTTTATCTCTCAGCTCCTACATTGCAGTCCTGTTTCCAGTATCCCTCTTTTTCTTGTCACTTAACTCCAATCCTCTCTTCTCTGTCTCGTCCCCTCTCTCTTCATTTCAGTGCATCATGTGCGCTATGTCCGCCACATTTTCAGTAATAGGAAATAATGTTCGAACTGCACATGCTGGATGTCTCTCATGGGGAGGATGTTGGACTGGTAAAGAAATGCTCAATTTGCCACTGATCATAAACATTTATAGGTGCCCTTGAGCTGCTGGTGGAAAAGTAATTATTTTTAGAATTCGAGACTGGAAGACTTACTCTCTCTTCTCTAAAATGTACGTTATGCTCAACATTTTCGAACAGGCCCATTGCAAGTTAGAATGTTGCATTAACTTCAGTTTAACTTACTTAACCGGTTGTCCGCTGATGTTTTCATTATGAGACAAAGTATCCACAGGGAAGTAATATTAGCTCGACTTTCATTACGCTGGTCTCATATATTTATATCGTTTTGTATTTCCGGTTTGTATTTTCAATACTGACACAATTCACACTCGACATAAAAGCTTGCACAATATTTAACAATGCCCAAGCGTAACCGAACCACAGACCGAACATTGTCAGCTTTTAAGACGCAAGCACTTCCAGCTGATTCTGAGGAAACTTGCTTTGGTTGATAATGTTTGGCTATTGTTAACACATTGTACATTACTGTTGTTTGCCTATTGAGCAATGTGTCAGGAGATTGAAAATACAAACCGGAAATATAAGCCAAACAGAGCCATACACAGACTGGCACCCCCAAAAAGTCTGGTTAATAATACTTTCCTGTGGACATTTTATCTTCACTACCTACCGTCAAAAGTACCAGCAGCATGGACAAGCAGCAAGGTAAGTTCAAATATACAGTACCAGTTAAATGTTTGGACACACCTACTCATTGTACATTGTAGAATAATAGTGAAAACATCAAAACTATGAAATTACACATACGGAATCATGTAGTAACCAAAAAAGTGTTAAACAAAACAAAATATATTTTATATTTGAGATTCTTCAAAGTAGCCACCCTTCGCCTTGAGGACAGCTTTGCACACTCTTGGCATTCTCTCAACCAGCTTCACCTGGAATGCTTTTCCAATGGTCTTGAAGGAGTTTGCACATGCTGAGCACTTGTTGGCTGCTTTTCCTTCACTCTGCTGTCCAACTCATCCCAAACCATCTCAATTGGGTTTCGGACGGGTGATTGTGGAGGCCAGGTAATCTGATGCAGCACTCAATCACTCTCCTTCGTGGTCAAATATCCCTTACACAGACTGGAGGTGTGTTGGGTCATTGTCCTGTTGAAAAACAAATGATAGTCCCACTAAGCCCAAACCAGATGGGATGGCGTATCGCTGCAGAATGCTGTGGTAGCAATGCTGGTTAAGTGTGCCTTGAATTTGACATAAATCAGACAGTGTCACCAGCAATGCATCCCCACACCATCACAAACAGGCCACAAAGACACCGCAGTTGGAACTAAAAATCTCAAATTTGGACTCATCAGACCATAGGACAGATTTCCACCAGTTTATTGTCCGTTGCTAATTTTTTTCTTGGACCAAGCAAGTCTCTTCTTATTATTGGTGTCCTTTAGTAGTGGTTTGTTTTCTTTGCAGCAATTCGACCATGAAGGCCCGATTCACCCAGTCTCCTCTGAACAGTTGATGTTGTTAATTGTCGATTTCTGAGGCTGGTAACTCTAATGAGCTTATCCTCTGCAGCAGATATAACTCTGGATCTTCCTTTCCTGTGGCGGTCCTCATGAGAGTCAGTTTCATCATAGTGCTTGATGGTTTTTGCAACTGCACTTGAAGAAACTTTCACATTTTTTGACTGACCTTCATGTCTTTAAGTAATGATGGACTGTTGTTTATCTTTGCTTATCTGAGCTGTTCTTGCTGTAATATGGACTTGGTATTTTACCAAATAGGCTATCTTCTGTATACCACCACTACCTTGTCACAACACAACTGATTGGCTCAAATGCATTAAGAAATAAAGAAATTCCACAAATGTACTTTTAACAAGGCACACCTGTGAAATTGAAATGCATTCCAGGTGACTACCTCATGAGGCTGGTTAAGAAAATGCCATGAGTGTGCAAAGCTGTCATCAAGGCAAAGGGTGGCAACTTGGAAGAATCTCACACATGAAAAATACATTTTGATTTGTTTAACACTTTTTTGTTTACTTCATGATTCTATGTGCTATTTCATCGTTTTGATGTCTTCACTATTATTCTACAATGTAGAAAATAGTAAAAATAAAGAAAAACCCTTGAATGAGTACATGCGTGACTGGTACTGTAGTACTTTTGACTGGTACTGTAGTTTTGTACAACATTCTGGCTTGTTGAGACTGAATATCCATGGGGTAACCATGATAACAGTCTGATGTGTTAGGCAAGTGGAAAAAAATATATTTACGTCAGTCAGTGTCCCACAGGCTGCTGTAGGCCCAGTATTGATAAGGGAGTTGAGATGTGCTACAATAATCTCACAGCTTTATGATATCCCTCATATTTTTTGCCGTTTTTTATCCATATACAGGGCTTCGAAAGAACATTTGAAGATTCCTTTTCAGTATGTTATGCCCACTTTGAAATGAATTTATCATCACAGAGGGATGACGGTGGAAACAGCGGGGAATCACAGTAGGAAGTATGTTTATACCACGCTGAAATTAATTTATCATTCATATAACTCAATTGCCTTATTCCAACCACAATCCCTTGATGGTAGTCCAGTGGTCTGCATCTACAGCTTTCCTATCTCCTAAGTCATTACTTCTGTTGCTTTTCACTTGAATGTTAATAAGAATCACTATCTTGTGTGTTATTGCTGTTTTCACCTAGAGAGGAAAGCCAATAGCTACACTCTTGATCCATCACTGTATAACAGCAGCCTCAAGAGAGATGCCTAAACAGATGTTCGCACAGACCTTTAGAAACATCAGTAGAGTATCCTACACCTGACCTTCTATGAACCAGGCTGTAACAAGTAAGAGATTCCATGCACTTTTAGCACTTCGTAAGCTAGATGTTGTTTTTGACAGAACTATATTCCTTTCTCTGAGAAAAGCCTGGAAATGTACCTGCAATTTCATTTAATGACACACACAATGGAAAAAACATGACAGTGACATCTTCCGTAATGTCATTGAATTTGATTGAAAATGTTACTAAATGTAAGAAAATACATTCCAATTTTCAACTACTTGTCTTTTGAAATAAAAAATTACTTTGAAATGTATGTAAAAGTAACTGAGATTGTCACACCCTGATCTGATTCACCTGTCCTTGTGATTGTCTCCACCCCCTCCAGGTGTCACTTATTATCCCCGGTGTATATATCCCTGTGTTTCCTATCTCTCTGTGCCAGTTTGTCTTGTTTGCCAATTCAACCGGTCACTGTTTGTTTCTAGTCCTCCTGGTTTCAACCCTTGCCTGTCCTGACTCCGTACCCACCTGCCTGACCACTCTGCCTGTTCTGACTACCAGCCTGCCTATCCACTTTACTGTTTCGGACTCAGATCTGGTTTCTGACCTCTGCCTGGCCTGCCCTCGAGACTGCCTATCGTCTGGTACTGTTTGGACTCTGACCTGGTTTATGAACTCTCGCCTGTCCCCGACCTGCCTTTGCCTACTCCCTTTGTTATAATAAATATTGGAGCTCTACCATCTGCCTCCTGTGTCTGCATTTGGGTCTCTCCTTGTGCCCTTATAAAGATATTTGAACCCAGGTCTGGATTCTTATGTGAATGTCATTCCTACACTATCTAGAACGAAAAAGGGTTATTCGGCTGTCCCCATAAGAGAACCCCCCCCGAAAAGGGTTCTTCTATGGGGACAACAACAGAACCCCTTTGAAACTCTTTTTTTCCCCCTAAGAGTGTGTAATCTCTTGCTCTATTTTCTATTTTGGGTAAATCCATTTGAATTCAATCACTTTTTGACAGCATCCCTCCTGATTTAAACTGAACTTTCCATACATGTTTGCTAATGGATGAAGTGATCAGTGATTTTTGGACCTGAATGCCAATAAATTCAGTTGACTCATGTTGTATACCATACCATGTGATATCCATGTCTTTATCACTGGAAAAGATGAACGGTTGAGTTTGATATCATTTAAAAGCTTACAAACAGGGTTGGCAAATTATTTTATAATTTATTTTATACAAATGACATTTTTTATCCTTTAATGCCAATTATCTAAAAAGGCATAAACACGACCTGCAAGTGAATGCCGTTATGATTTAGATTATTGTTCCCATTCACCTTTCCTCAACTTTTGAGTTGTAAACAATAGGGAAATAAAAACTTGTATATTTATTTTTTTATTTCCCCTTTATTTAACCAGGTAGGCCAGTTGAGAACAAGTTCTCATTTACAATTGCAACCTGGCCAACTAGCCTACCTGGTTAAATAAAGGTGAAATAAAAATAAAATACAATAAAAAACACTTCAAAACCAAATGGAAGGTCCAGGTAGTCACAAAAATAGATGGATGTTGGTTAAATTGTGATTTTAATAAATGGAGCACATTTGGAGTTGCATTTTATTTCCTGCGTGGCAGGGAGCGGGTAATAGGAGTTGGGTTGGAAAGGACATGGAGCGCTGCTCCGTGAGCGATGAGCGGGATCTCCAACCGCTCAACTCCGCTCACATGCTCTGTCAGGAACATATGGGCCATTACTGTATCACACATATCTCAAAATATATCCTGTTATATAAAGTGCCTACAGGAAAGAATTCAGACCACTTGACGTTTTCCACATTTTCTTAGGTTACAGCCTTATTCTAAAATTGATTAAATAGTTTTTCCCCTTATCAACCTAGACACAAAATCCATAATGACAAAGCAAAAATAATTTTAGAAACGTTTGCTAATTTATTAGAAATTGAAAATTGAAATATCACATTTACATAAGTATTCAGACCATTTACTTAGTACTTTGTTGAAGCACCTTCGGCAGCGATTACAGCCTTGAGTGTTCCTGGGTATGACGCTACAAGCTTGGCACACCTGTATTTGGTGAGTTTCTCCCATTCTTCTCTGCAGATCCTCTCAAGCCCTGTCAGGTTGAATGGGGAGCGTCGCTGCATAGCTATTTTCTGGTCTCTCCAGAGATGTTTGATTGGGTTCAAGTCTGAGCTCTGGCTGGGCCACTCAAGGACATTCAGAGACTTGTCCCGAAGCCACTCCTGCATTGTCTTTGCTATGTGATTTTATTTATTTATTATAAAGTGACATTCTAAAATGTGCAGTTTTGTCACAACATAATGCCACAGATGTCTCAACGTTTGAGGGAGTGTGCAATTGGCACGCTGACTGCAGGAATGTCCACCAGAGCTGTTGCCAGATAATTGAATGTTAATTTCTCTACCATAAGCCACTTCCAACATTGTTTTAGAGAATTTGGCAATATGTCCAACTGGCCTCCCAGGTCCCTCCATGGCTGCAGTCCTGCCCAGTCCCGTAAAATCCATAGATTAGGGCCTAATTTATTTATTTCAATTGACTGATTTCCTTATATAAACAGTAACTCAGTAAAATCTTTGAAATTTCTGCATGTTGCGTTTATATTTTTATTCAGTATATTTATGACGAAATATTCTCTCAATGTGGACGCAGTTGCTGTTGTAAACATGGCAAGTACTTCTGATGAAATTCAAATAAAAATACTGCTAGCAGAAGGAAAAACGATATATAATGCATCCCCAATGAAAGAAAAACAACTTGAAAAAGCATGCAATTTAAAAACTGGACATTTATCTTGGATAAACTGGATAGATGCAGTTCCCATGCATTAGCCTCCAATTCCATCTCTGGACTGGAGGTAGGGTATGTACAGGCCTGTGATTTTAGAGGAACAGACAGTTCCTTGTAATTAGTCAGGAGAGCCAATAGGATGTTTGCAGAAGCAACAAGCTAAGAATAAAACATTCTGGGCAAAGATTTACCCAGCCATTTTTCAGAGGAAATATAATTTAAAGAGGTAGGTAAAACATATTGGAAAATAGATCAATATCAGTGTAAAATACTTAATCTAAGATTATTTGTAAAATTTAAAAAAAGACAGCTATGTGTTTTTCGGTTTATTTATTTTTTATTTCCCCCCAAAATGACACAGGCACGAAATGCTTGTCGATGAATTCACACCCTCACTTCTGATCCTTTCCTCAATGTCATGCACACACAGACAAATACACTACATTTCCAATCAACAACACACACACACACACACACACACACACACACACACACACACACACACACACACACACACACACACACACACACACACACACACACACACACACACACACACACACACACACACACACACACACACACACACACACACACACACTCACTCACTCACTCACTCACTCACTCACTCACTCACTCACTCACTCACTCACTCACTCACTCACTCACTCACTCACTCACTCACTCACTCACTCACTCACTCACTCACTCACTCACTCACTCACTTATGTGCACACACAGGAGCACTTGAGCCCCTCTTGAGGCGAGACGGATGGAGGAAATATGTCCTGTCAGTTCTAATTACTAGTATGGCTGTGGATCTCAAAGGTATCGAATTCCCTGAGGTAGACAGCCAGATATATTAACATATAGCTGGCCCGAGCTGGCACCAAAAAAAACAAAATACCACCAACGCCTGCAACTCATACATCATATGTATTGGATTGATTGCAACGAGCAGGCAGAATGCAGTGCTGTGAGACTCGTTACCGCTTGATTTCTCAGAATGCTACTAACGGCAAACTTGCTTGCATACATAAACCCACAATAATAAATCAGCATGTCAGTTTATTTCCTGTTGTTACCATGTCATGTGTCTAGGTTCTCCACTGAAATGAAAGATCGACCTATCAGGAGCATCGGGAACTATTAGAGTAGAAGAATATAGAAGGACTGGCCTATATTTCATTCAAACGTTTCACCTTAAATGGCAAACTAATACAATATATTCCATTTGAAATAACTTTATTAGACTAGATTTTCATTTGATTAAAAAAATATATATATAGATTGTATAATCCTGATTTAGTTACACATTTCAAATATGGACAATCCATGAATATTTTTCCTCAACACATTTATTTTAAAGACGGTTGTATTTAATAAATTAGATACATTGGAAGCAAATAAAATAATAAGAGTAATAAGAGCTCACAGATCACTGCACCTGTCCATAGCCCATCTGTAAATAGCCCATCCAACTTCCTCATCCCCATACTGTTATTTATTATTATTATTATTATTATTATTTTGCTCCTTTGCACCCCAGTATCTCTACTTGTACATTTATCTTTTGCACATCTATCATTCCAGTGTTTAATTGCTAAATTGTAATTATTTCGCCACTATGGCCAATTTATTGCCTACCTCCCTTATCTTACCTCATTTGCACACACTGTGTATAAACCTTTTCTCTATTGTGTAATTGACTGTATGTTTGTTTATTCCATGTGTAACTCTGTGTTGTTGTTTGTGTGGCCCTGCTTTGCTTTATCTTGGCCAGGTCACAGTTGGAAATTCGAACTTGTTCTCAGCTAGTCAACCTGGTTAAATAAAGGTGAAATGGAACATACTTACATACTGCAATTGTGACTCATTTATGTTACAGAAGTCGATGTGAGAACCTTATAAAGCAAATATTTCATCAAATGTCAGTTCAATTTTTCAATACATTCGATTCTTAAGGTCTTCTGTGGATTGAGAATAAAGTTATAGAATATTGAGATAAAAAGCAATGGTTTTCCACTGGTGAATGAAAAATGTAAAGGAATCCCATGTATTATGGTTCATCAGCTCTACACAGTGAGATTCCTCACTGTCACATGTTATGATATATTAGTCCTGTGTTTTATGGGACGTAGGTGTGAAAACATATGGAAGCGCAAAGAGGGGCTATGACCAGTTTCTGGGAATCACAAAGGAATTTCCTACGAAGGAATCCAAGCGTTGATAAATTAAATATTTCACCTGGCTCATTTTCTCTACAGAACATACATACAGAGCCTTCGGAAAGTATTCAGACTTTTTTCCATATTTTGTCACAGCCCTATTCTAGAATTGATTATATAACAAAATGTCCTCAGCAATTAAACACAATAGCCCATAATGACAAAGCGAAAAACAGGTTTTTAGAAATGTTTGCAAAATTACAGAAATACCTTATTTACATAATTATTCAGACTGTTCACTATGAGACTTGAAATTGAGCTCAGGTGCATCCTGTTTCCATTGATCATCCATGAGATGTTTCTTGATTGGAGACCACCTGTGGTAAATTTAATTGATTGAACATGATTTGGAAAGGCACAAGCCTGTCTATATAAGGTCCCACATTTGACAGTGCATGTCTGAGCAAAACCAAGCCAGGAGGTCAAAGGAATTTTCCGTTGAACTCAGAGACAGGACTGTGTCGAAGCACAGATCTGGGGAAGGGTACCAAAACATTTCTGCTGCATTGAAGGTCCCATCAGGTTCTTGGTCAGGGAGGTGACCAAGAACCTGATGGTCACTCTGGCATAGCTCCAAAGTTCCTCTGCTGAGATGGGAGAACCTTCCAGAAGGAAAATCATCTCTGCAGCACTCCACCAATCAGGCCTTTATGGTAGAGTTGCCAAAAGGCACCCAAAGACTCTCAGACCATGAGAAACAAGATTATCTGGTCTGATGAAATCAAGTTTGAAATCTTTGGCCTGAATTCCAATCGTCACATCTGGAGGAAACCTGGCACCATCCCTATGGTGAAGCATGGTGGTGGCAGCATCATGCTGTGGGGATCTTTTTCAGCGGCAGGGACTGGGAGACTAGTCAGGATTAAGGCAAAGATGAACGGATCAATGTACAGAGAGATCCTTGATGAAAACCTGCTCCAGAGTGCTCAGGACCTCAGACTGGGGCAGAGGTTCACCTTCCAACAGGACAACAACCCTAGGCACACAGCCAAGACAATGCAGGAGTGGCTTCGTGACAAGCCTCTGAATGTCCTTGAGTGAACCAGCCTACCAGTCCTTGAGTGAACCAGACTTTTAAACAATTGAACGCCTCTGGAAAGACCTGAAAATAGCTGTGCAGAGCTTGAAAGGATCTGCAGAGAAGATTTCGATAAACTCCCAAATACAGGTGTGCCAGGTGCCAGGTGCGTCATACCCAAGAAGACTTGAGGCTGTAATCGCTGACAAAGGTGCTTCAACAAAGTACTGAATAAATGGCCATTTAGGGGTATTGTGTGTAGATTGATGAAGGATATTTTAAAAAATAGAATAAAGCTGTTACGTAACAAAATGTGGAAAAAGTCTAGGGTTCTGACTACTTTCTGAATACACACACACACACACACACACACACACACACACACACACACACACACACACACACACACACACACACACACACACACACACACACACACACACACACACACACACACACACACACACACACACACACACACACACACATTGTTATTGATCATGATGACAAAAATTTGGGCATTGACAACTAAGATGGAAAGCTACTGAAGATGGTAGCTGACTCTATGGCCACTCCTATACACTATATATACAAAGGTAATTGGACACCCCTTCAAATTAGTGGATTTGGCTATTTCAGCTACACCGTTGCTGACAGATGTATGAAATCGAGCACACAGTCATGCAATCTCCATTGACAAACATTGGCAGTAGAATGGCCTTACTGAAGAGCTCAGTGACTTTCAACCTTGCACCGTCATAGGATGCCACCCTTCCAACAAGTCAGCTTGTAAAATTTCTGCCCTGCTAGAGCTGCCCCAGTCAACTGTAAGTCAAATTAAAATCAAATCAAATGTTATTAGTCACATA
Source organism: Oncorhynchus gorbuscha (assembly GCF_021184085.1). Lineage (NCBI taxonomy): Eukaryota > Metazoa > Chordata > Actinopteri > Salmoniformes > Salmonidae > Oncorhynchus > Oncorhynchus gorbuscha. The sequence continues at coordinate 73,923,941 of NC_060181.1, forward strand.
CACATATTTAGCAGATGTTATTGCAGGTGTAGCGATATGCTTTGTGTTCCTAGCTCCAACAGTGCAGTAGTATTTAGCAGTGCAGTAGTATTTAAAAACAATTCACAACAATACACACACAGACTGTCAGCAATGGGCTGAAAGAGGCTGGACTGAGTGCTTGTAGGCATGCTGTAAGACAGGTCCTCACCAGACATCACCGAGCAACAACGTCGCCTATGGGCACAAACCCACCATCGCTGGACCAGACAGGACTGGAAAAGAGTGCTCTTCACTGACGAGTCGAGGCCTGTACTCTGGAGTGGGATCGATTTGGAGGTGGAGGGTCCGTCATGGTCATCATCGGACTGAGCTTGTTGTCATTGCAGGCAATCTCAACACTGTGGGTTACAGGGATGACATCCTCCTCCCTCATGTGGTACCCTTCCTGCAGGCTCATCCTTGACATGACCCTCCAGCATGACAATGTCACACTGCTCATTCTGTGTGGGATTTCCTGCAAGACAGGAATGTCAGTGTTCTGCCATGGCCAGCGAAGAGCCCAGATCTCAATCCCATTGAGCACGTCTGGGACCTGTTGGATCGGAGGGTGAGGGCTAGGGCCATTCCTCCCAGAAATGTCCGGGAACTTGCAGCTGTCTTGGTGGAAGAGTGGGGTAACATCTCACAGCAAGAACTGGCCAATCTGGTGCAGTCCATGAGTTAGATTTGGACCCCCCCTTTGTTCAGGGACACATTATTCAATTTCTGTTAGTCACATGTCTGTGGAACTTGTTCAGTTTATGTCTAAGTTGCTGAATCTTGTTGTTCATACAAATACTTATACACGTTAAATAAGTTTGCTGAAAATAAACGCAGTTGACAGTGAGAGGACGTTTATTTTTTTGCTGAGTTTATATATATATGAGATGAGTAAAGCAGTATGTAAACATTATTTAAACATTATTGAAGTGACTAGTGTTCCATTATTAAAGTGGCCAGTGACTCCAAGTCTATGTGTATAGAGCAGCAGCCTCTAAGGTGCAGGGTTGTGTAACCGGTTGGAAGCTGGCTAGTGATGGCTATTTAACAGTCTGATGGCCTTAGAATAGAATAGATAGAAGCTGTTTTTTAGTCTCTCGGACCCAGCTTTGATGCACCTGTACTGACCTCACCTTCTGGGTGATAGGCCATGGCTGATGTTCTTGATGATCTTTTTGGCCTTCATGTGACATTGGGTGCTGTAGCTGTCCTTGAGGGCAGGTAGTTTGCCCCTGGTGATATGTTGTGCATACCGCACCACCCTCTGGAGAGCCCTGGGGATGCGGGCAGTGCAGTTGTAATACCAGGCGGTGATACAGCCTGACAGGATGCTCTGAATTGTGCATCTGTAAACGTTTGTGAGGTTTTTAGGGGCCAAGCCAAATTTATTCAGCCTCCTGAATACGCTGCTGCGCTTTCTTCTCCACACTGTCTGTGTGGGTGGACCATTGCAGATCGTCGGTGATGTGTACGCCGAGGAACTTGAAACTTTCCCCCTTCTCCACTGCGGTCCCTTGGATGTGGATAGGCTAGTGCTCCCTCTGCTGGTTCCTGAAGTCCACGATCAGCTCCTTTGTTTTGTTGACATTGAGTGAGAGGTTATTTTCCTGGCCCTCACCTCCTCCCCGTAGGCTGTCTCGTCATTGTTGGTAATCAGGCCTGCTACTGTTGTATTGTCTGCAAACTTGATGATTGAGTTGGAGGCGTGCGTAGCCACGCAGTCATGGGTGAACAGGGAGTACAGGAGTGGGCTGAGCACTCACCCTTGTGGAGCCCCTGTGTTGAGGGACAGCCAAGTGGAGGTGTTGTTTCCTACCTTCACCACCTGGGTGTGGCCCAACAGGAAGTCCAGGACTCAGTTGCACAGGGCGGGGTTCAGACACAGGGCCCCGAGCTTAATGATGAGCTTGGAGTGTACTATGGTGTTGAATGCTGAGCTATAGTCAATGAACAGCCTTCTTACATAGGTATTCCTTTTGCCCAGATAGGATAAGGCAGTTTGCAGTGCAGTGGCAATTGCATTGTCTGTGGGTCTATTGGAGCAGTAAGCAAATTGAAGTTGGTCAAGGGTGTCAGGTATGGTAGAGGGGATATGATCCTTATCTAGCCTCTCAAAGCACTTCATGATGACAGAAGTGACTGCTACGGGGCGATAGTCATTTAGTTCAGTTACCTTTGCCTTCTAGGGAACAGGAACAATGGTGGACATCTTGAAGCAAGTTGGGATAGCAGACTGGGATAGGGAGAGGTTTAATATGTCCGTAAACACTCCAGCCAGCTTGTCTCCATGTTCTCTGAGGACGCTGCTAGGGATGTCGTCTGGCCCGGCAGCCTTGCCGTCAGTTAACAAACTTAAATGTCTTACTCACGTTGGCCACAGAGAAGGAGAGCCCACAGTCCTTGGTAGCGGGCCACAATGGTGGCACTGTGATATCCTCAAAGAGGGCAAAGAAGGTGTTTAGTTTGTCCGGAAGCAAAACGTTGGTGTCCACGACATGACTGGTTTTCCCTTTGTAGTCCATGATTGTCTGTCGATCCTGCCACATATGTCTCATGTCTGAGTTTGAATTGCAACTCCACTTTGTCAAAGTACTGACATTTTGCCTGTTTGCCTTACAGAGGGAATAACTACACTGTTTGTATTCGGCCATATTCCCCGTCACCTTGCCATGGTTAAATGCGGTGGTTCACACTTTCAGTTTTGCACGAATGCTGCCATCTATCCATGGTTTCTGGTTTTGGTAGGTTTTAATAGTCATAGTAGGTCCAACATCACCTATACACTTCACAATGAACTCAGTCACCTATCCATGTATTTGTCTATGTTATTCTCAGAGGATGCCCGGATCATATCCCCGTCCATGTGATCAAAACAATCTTCATGCATGGATTCTGATTGGTCAGACCAGCATTGAATAGACCTTAGCACAGGTAATTCCTGTTTGAGTTTCTGCCTATAGGAAGGGAGGAGCAAAATGGAGTCGTGATCAGATTTGCTGAAGGGATGGTGGGGTAGGGCCTTGTAGGCATTTCGATAAGTTGAGTAGCAGTGGTCCATTGTTTTACCAGCACGAGTACTACAGTCAATGTGTTGGTAGAACTTTGGTAGCATTTTCCTCACATTTGCATTGTTAAAATCCCTAGCTACAATAAATGCGTAAGATGTTGCTGACAGATCTGGCAGTAGATATGGCAGAGACGTCTAGTAGCGGCTCAGCTGCGAAGTTGTAGGCCACACAAGCTCAAAGAATGGGACTGTCAAGTGTTGAAGCGCGTAAAAATCATCTATCCTCGGTTGCAACACTCACTACCGAGTTCCAAACGGCCTCTGGATGCTAATTCAGCATGACAAATGTTCGTTGGGAGCTTCACGCCTCTGCGCACAAGCCTAAGATTACAAGCTTTGGCTGGAATGCCAAGCGTTGACTGGAGGGGTGTAAAGCTCACCGCCATTGGACTTCGGAGTTGTGGAAACACGTTCTCTAGAGTGATGAGTCACGCTTCACCATCTGGCAGCATGACGAATGAATCTGAGTTTGGCGGATGCCAGGAGAACGCTACCTGCCCGAATGCATTTGGTCAATTGTAAAGTTTGGAGGAGTAGGAATAATTTTGAGGCTGTAATCGAACACAAATGCTGATGCTCCAGATACTCAACTAGTCTAAAGAAGGCCAGTTTTATTTCTTCTTTAATCAGAACAATTGTTTTCAGCTGTGCTAACATAATTGCAAAAGGGTTTTCTAACGATGAATTAGCCTTTTAAAATGATAAACTTGGATGGTTGGTCATCTGAATCAGGATTAGTTTGGCAGCTGCGGTGAAAGAGGAGCGATTACGATAGAGGAAACCAAGTCTAGATGTAACTGAGAGAAAGACAGTGTATGGTGTAAGTTATTATAGATGCAAACACACACACACACACACTATATGTAAATGTTTTTAAATGTATGTAAATTGTATGGTCTTTTGTCGGTAATATATTTTTCATTATGTGCAGGACCCCAGTAAGACGAGCTATCATTGGCGTCGGATAATGGGAATCCTAATCAAATCAAATAAAACACTCAGCAGGTAGATATGACAGGGCCGTTTTCATTATGGTTCCACCATCCTGGTTTATGGGGACTGCAGTGGAATCAAACACCCACACAGCCGCACCAGTATCGTCGTATTTCCTTCCTGTAAGACTGGATTCCACCGGAAGCAGCTTTTCAGCTTTGGAATGATCTGCCTATGGAATACGTAAGATACCATATGTAGGTGGTGGTCTATGATCTCTACAGTAGAATGAAACCCCCAGACTACTGGAGTCATATCCCACACAAAAAATACTACAGTTTACTATAAAATACTACAGTACTTACTGTAGAATCACATAGTAAACTGTATTATACTGTAGAATACTATACTACACACTGTATTATCACTCGATCATGTGTAGTACTTACTATAAAATGTTGTAGTATACAATAGAATGCTAGAGTAAAAACTACAGTATTATCCTAAAAAAACTGTAGTAAATACAACAGCAATGTCTGCAAAAACCCGACACTTTTAAAATGATAGTAAATGCCCATTCCCCTCCCCCACGTCGCAATTTGTGCCACTAATAAGTGAGAAACCTACATGCCAAGTATAGACCATATATTGTATTCCCTACATATTATAGAAAAGAGCAGAAGCTCTGAACTATCAGTTCAGATACCAGTCCTACCTACCCACAGGATATGTGAGCCATGACCAGCCTTTCAAAGTATTTAATGGCTACAGATGTGTGCTATGGGGTGATAGTCATTTAGACAGGTTACCTTTGCATTCTTGGGCACAGGGACTATGGTAGTCTGCTTTAAATATGTCGGTATTACAGACTGGGTCAGGAGGAGGTTGAAAATGGTCAGCATGCTCGGTGTATGCGTCCTGGTAATCCATCTGGCCATGCGGCCTTGTGAATGTTAACCTGTTTAAAGGTCTTACTTAAATTGGCTATGGGAGAGTAAATCTTAGAACATATTCCAGTCTTTACTAGCTAAACAGTCCTCCTGTAGCTTAGCATCTGCTTCGTTAGACCACTTCCATATTGGGTGTGTCACATTTTCAACCTCTTCCCGACCCAGTACTTACTGTTTGAGTTTTTGCTTGGAAGCAGGAATCTGGAGGATGGTTATGGTCAGATTTGCCAAGGAGGGTGAGAGAGAGCTTTGTATGCATTTCTGTGTGTGGATAAAGGTGATCTAGAGTTGTTTCACCTCTAGTTGCACAGGTGACATGCAGTTAGAAATGAGGTAATGCAGATTTCAGTTTTCTTGCATCCACTAGGAGCGCCGCCTCTGGATGAGCATTTTTTTGTTTGCTTATGGCCCTATACAACTTGTTGAGTGCAGTCTTAGTGCCGTCTACAGTTTATCATGAGGTATTCTAACTCAGGCAAGAAGAACCTTGAGACTTCCTTAATTAGCATTAGAGATTGTGCAACAGCTGTTGTTAAAAAAGAGACACACATCTCCCTTGAGCTTACCCGAAGCTGTCATTCTGTCCTGCCTATGCATAGAAAAACCAACTAGATGAACACTACAATTCAACATTTTGGGGTCACTTAAGAAATGTCCTTGTTTTTGAAAGAAAATCTTTTTTTTGTCCATTAAAATATCATCAAATTGATCAGAAATACAGTGTAGACATTGTTCATTTTATAAATTAATATTGTAGCTGGAAACGGGTGATTTGTAATGGAATATCTACATAAGCGTGCAGAGGCCCATTATCAGCAACCATCACTTCTGTGTTCCAATGGCACGTTGTGTTAGCTAATCCAAGTTTATTATTTTAAAAGGCCAATTGATCATTAGAAAATCCTTTTGCAATTATGTTAGCACAGCTGAAAATTGTTTTTCTGATTAAAGATGCAATATAACTGGCCTTTAGACTAGTTGAGTATTTGGAGCATCAGTATTTGTGGGTTCGATTACAGGATCAAAATGGCCAGAAACAAATAACTCATCAGTCTATTCTTGTTCTGAGAAATGAAGGCTATTCCATGCGAGAAATTGCCAAGAAACCGAGGATCTCGTACAACGCTGTGTACATCTCGCTTCACAGAACAGCGCAAACTGGCTCTAACCAGAATATAAAAAGGAGTGGGAGGCCCCGGTGCACAACTGAGCAAGAGAACAAGTGCATTAGAGTCTCTAGTTTGAGAAACAGATGCCTCACAAGTCCTCAACTGGCACCTTCATTAAATAGTACCCGAACACCAGTCTCAACATCAACAGTGAAGAGGCGACTCCGGGATGCTGGCCGCGATGCTGGCCTTCTATTCAGAGTTGCAAAGACAAAGCCATATCTCAGACTGGCAAATAAAAAGAAAAGATTAAGATGGGCAAAAGAACACAGACACTGGACAGAGGAAGTCTGCCTAGAAGGCTATCCGTAAATTTAATTTAAAAAAATAAAAAATGAAATGTGCCATCTGGTTTGCTAAATATAAGGATTTTTAAACGATTTACACTTTTACTTTTGATACTTAAGTATATTTCATCAGTTACATTTACTTTTGATACTTAAGTATATTTAAAACCAAAGACTTTTACGCAAGTAATATTTTACTGGGCGACTTTTACTTGAGTCATCTACTTTTCGTTTACTTGAATATCTTTACTTTTACTCAAGTATGACAATTGGGCACTTTTTTCCACCACTGAGAGTAATGTCTGCAAAAACACAAGAGTAAATATTACAGTATACTATAGTCCACAAAAACGCCATAGTAAATACTAAAGTATAGTACAGTCCGCAGAAACCCAACAGCAAATCGTACAATCCACAAAAACACATATACTATAATGTATACTGCTATTTTCTTTTACTACAGTATTTATTCTATCGTTAATTGTATAATACAGTATACTACAGTAAATAGTACAGTGAATATTACAGTAAAGTCTGCACAAACACTACAGTGTTTATATTATACCAAGGTGTTTTTGCAGATTTACTGTATACCTTCTTTTGTGGTCTACAGCTAATGAACAAAAAACACATTGTGGATTTGACCTTATATGTATGTCCGGCACAATAGTCAACCAATCCCTCATTTCACTTTATGCATACACTGTTGAGACGGTGGGTTATCACCTAATTGCATTCTAATCCCATTTCACAAAAAAACATTACAGTTTAAATCATCCCAACTTCCAAAAGTTGTTATGGTTGTTATAATTTAATTTCATTATTTTCTTACAAGTCTCAATGCTAAATTTGGCAGTTGGTCATAACTGGCCTCGTTGCCACCAAAACAAGCCTCAAAGTACAGTACACTCTCCATTCACATTCATACAGCTCATTGAATGCCTCCCAAGGCCTATCCTGACTAAATATTGATTTCAGTCATCACACAAATTGAATAGTTTCCACAGAATGAGTTTACATTATAAGAGAGGAAGGAGGCCTTTCAAGGGCGATTTTCCTTGTGGATGTGTAATGAGGCTTGGAGGTGTGTATGGCAGAGGGAGAAAGAAGGCATGTTGACCATTGAAACACATCAGCGTCACACGTGTTTTGTCTTCAAGTGTTGTGTGTGTGTGTGTACGTACATGTACATGCATGCGTGAGTGTATGAGTGCGTGACAACTTGCATGTGTGCAGTTGTTGATGTGAGTGTTTATCAGCTGGCATAAGAATAACGGTGTCTTTGAAAAGCGAGACAACAGTTTGAGCAAATGAGTGTTCCAGTTTCACCTGGGGCTATGTCCCGCTTTGGGGAGAAGAGACAGTCAATCTCCCCTCGGCAAGGACGTGTGACTGATGTGTTAGTGATGTTGGGAGAACATCGGTTTGACACTGTATGTGGTGTGGTTGCAGAAGAACAGTATGTTATTTTGTGTGTGTGCGTGCGTGCAGTTGAGCTCCCAGATATTTGAGGAGCATGAATGCCGCTGAGCTTCTAACCACTCAGTGAACTTATGAAGCTCAAAGAGGGACATTTCACAACCCTCAGCATCCAAGTTCCACACGGAGCTCAACTGTTTGTCTTCTCTCAACCAAGCTGGGTTTTAAGAAAGTAACCCCTCATTGTCTCCCCCTGTTTTATCATTGCATTGTGATTCAAAAAGTGTCATCGGTGTGATTTATGACCTCAGTGTGCTTGGGTAGGCTGTTTGGTGGTTTCAGCCAACTGCATTTAGGACCAGCGTGGACACCAAAGAGAGTATGAACAGAGGCAGCTGTTGTCTGTGGGTGTTGTGCAATTTCTCCAAGTTGTAAAAACAAGCAGAGCAGAAACTGGCTACTCTAAATATGACTGATGTAGCTGGCAAGTTAACTGCTGTTTGACTTAAAAGAATAAAAAAAATATTCCCAATGCTGCGCTAGTAGTGTAACTGACATGTAACGTTAGCTAGGGTTTCATCCCATCGCGACTGAAGTTCTGTCTGAAGTTATTGAACTAGCTAGCTAGCTACTGTAACTACAGTGAATTTGGAAACCATTCAGACCCCTTGACTTTTTCCACATTATTGTTATGTTACAGCCTTATTCTAAAATGCATTAAATTGTTTTCCCCCTCATCAATCTACACACAATACCCCATAATGACAAAGCAAAAACAACGAGGGAAACATATGTAATAACACATTTACATAATTATTCAGACCCTTTACTCAGTACTTTGTTGAAGCACCTTGGGCAGTGATAGCCTCGAGTCTTCTTTGGTATGACGCTACAAGCTTGGCAGACCTGTACTTTGGGAGTTTCTCCGATTCTTCTCTGCAGATCCTCTCAAGATCTGTCAGGTTGGATGGGGAGCGTCACTAGACTGCTATTTTCAGGTCTTTCCAGAGATGTTCAATCGGGTTCAAGTTCAGGCTCTGGCTGGGTCACTCAAGGCCATTCAGAGACTTGTCTTAAAGCTACTCCCGCATTTTATTGGCTGTGTGCTTTGGTTGTTGTCCTGTTTGAAGGTGAACCTTCGCTCTGGAACAGGTTTTCATTAATGATTTCTCTGCACTTTGCTCCATTCATCTTTCCCTTGACCCTGACTATTCTCCCAGTCCCTGCCGCTATGTGCCTTTCTAAATCATGTCCAATCAATTGAATTTACCACAGGTAGACTCCAATCAAGTTGTAGAAAAATCTCAAGGATGATCAATGGAAACAGGATGCACCTGAGCTCATTTTCGAGTCTCATAGCAAAGGGTCTGAATACTTATGTACAGTTGAAGTCGGAAGTTTACATACAGCTTAACCAAATACATTTAAACTCAGTTTTTCACAATTCCTGACATTTAATCAGAGTAAAAATTCCCTGTCAGTTAGGATCACCACTTTATTTTAAGAATGTGAAATGTCAGAATAATAGTAGAGAGAATGATTTATTTCAGCTTTTATTTCTTTAATCACATTCCCAGTAGGTCAGAAGTTTACATACCCTCAATTAGTACTTGGTAGCATTGCCTTTACATTGTTTCACTTGGGTCAAACGTTTGGGGTAGTCTTCCACAACCTTCCACAATAAATTGGTTGAATTTTGGCCCATTCCTCTTGACAGAGCTGGTGTAACTGAGTCCGGTTTGTAGGCCTCCTTGCTCGCACACGCTTTTTCAGTCCTGCCAACACATTTTCTTTAGGATTGAGGTCATGGCTTTGTGATGGCCACTTCAAAACCTTTACTTTGTTGTCCTTAAGCCATTTTGCCACAACTTTGGAAGTATGCTTGGGGTCATTGTCTATTTGGAAGACCCATTTGCGACCAAGCTTTAACTCCTGACTAATGTCTTGAGATGCTGCTTCAATATATCCACATAATTTTCCTACCTCATGATGCCATCTATTTTGTGAAGTGCACCAGTCCCACCTGCAGCAAAGCACCACTAAAACATGATGCTGCTGTTTCATCAGACCAGAGGACATTTCTCCAAAAAGTATGATCTTTGTCCCCATGTGCAGTTGCAAACCGTAGTCTGGCTTTATTGTGGCAGTTTTGGAGCAGTGGCTTCTTCCTTGCTGAGCGGCTTTCCAGGTTATGTCGATATAGGACTCGTTTTACTGTGTATATAGATACTTTTGTACCTGTTTCCTACAGCATCTTCACAAGGTCCTTTGCTGTTGTTCTGGGATTGATTTGCAGTTTTCGCACCAAAGTACGTTGATCTCTAGGAGACAGAACGCGTCTCCTTCCTGAGCGGTATGACGGCTGTGTTGTCCAATGGTGTTTATACTTGCATACTACTGTTTGTACAGATGAAAGTGGTACCTTCAGGCATTTGGAAATTGCTTCCAATGATGAACCAGACTTGTGGAGGTCTACAATGTTTTTTCTGAGGTCTTGGCTGATTTCTTTTGATTTTTCCATGATGTCAAGCAGAGGCACTGAGTTTGAAGGTAGGACTTGAAATACATCCACAGTTACACCTCCAATAACTCAAATGATGTCAATTAGCCTATCAGAAGCTTCTAAATCCATGACATTATTTTCTGTAATTTACCAAGCTGTTTAAAGGCACAGTCAATTTAGTGTAGTTCTGACCAACTGGAATTGTGATACAACACCCAATGAAATAGCAGTGCGCCAAATTCAAAAACAGAAATACTCATAGTAATAATTCATAAATCATACAAGTGTTATACACCGGTTTAAAGATCAACTTCTTGTTAATCCAGACACAGTGTCAGAAATAATCTGTCTGTAAACAATTGTTGGAAAAATTGCTTGTGTTATGCACAAAGTTGATGTCCTTACCGACTTGCCAAAACTATAGTTTATTAACAAGAATTTTGTGGAGTGGTTGAAAAACCAGTTTTAACTTCTTAGTGATCCCTTCGCGCGCCAATCCCGTTAACGGGATTGATTTGACAACACCCAGTGAAATAGCAGTGCGCCAAATTCAAAACAGAAATACTCATAATAATAATTCATAAATCATACAAGTGTTATACACCGGTTTCAATATCAACTTCTTGTTAATCCAGCCACAGTGTCAGATTTCAAAAAGGCTTTACGGCGAAAGCAAACCATGCTATTATCTGAGGACAGCACCCCATCAAACATACACATGAAAACCATAATTCAACCCGCCAGGCACAACACAACAGTCAGAAATAACATATAATTCATGCCTTACATTTGAAGATCTTCTTCTGTTGGCACTCCAATATTTCCATTAAACATCACAAATGGTCCTTTTGTTCGATTAATTCTGTCGTTATATCCCCAAAAATGTCAATTTATTTGGGCGTTTGATTCTGAAAACACACCGGACTACAAAGTATCTAATAAGTTACCTGTAAACTTGATCCAGACATTTCAAACAACTTTACTAATACAACTTTAGGTATTATTTAACGTAAATTATCGATAAAATTTAAGACGGGATAAACTGTGTTCAATAGCGGATAAAAACGGGCTTTCAGGTCACGCACCTCTATCAAACAGTACACTTCACTCGACCCCTGTTCTGAACTGCCCTACTTCTTCATTTCTGAAAGGAAAAATATTGACTTTTGACATCCAGTGGAAGCGATTAGAACTGCAAGCAAGTGCCACAGTCAGTATAGCAATGTAACATTGATCTGTCAGTTTCCCTAGCTAATTCCCTACTCTTCACACTGACACGGTATAAACAGCTCTTCAGGCTTCACTATACTAATCCAGCGTTACCAGGATCAGATAGTGACAGGTGTCCCAGCAAGTGTCTGACAGCCAAAGAAGACCAGTCTACAGAGCTCAGGTGAATTTTGCAGTCTATTATAACATACATTGAGTGGATACCAAGTTCCATCTTGAGTTGATGGGTATGCTACTGTCTGGGATCTCTGAATAATGGTAATTTCAATAATCTCCTCTCACCTCCACTCTCCAGTCCTCTCCACTCCTTTCCAGTCCTCACCTCTTTAAACCTCTCTCCTCCCCTCCTCTATCTCATCCAATCCCCTCCCATCCCCACCTCTCTCCAGTCCTCACTTCTTTAATCCTCTCTCCTCCCCTCCTCTATCTCATCCAATCCCCTCCTCTCTCCAGTCCTCTCCTTTACTGTCATCTCCTCGTCTCCTCTACCCTCCTTTACCCGCCCCTCCTCTCTCCCGTCCTATCTCCTTCTTCCTCTCTTAGATTCTATTCTTGGATAATATAATGTATGAATGTACACCAAGGTAATTCTTTGTCATACCTCATCTGAGCAGGACCAGATGGTGACAGGGGTCTCAGCAGGGTCAGATGACCAAGGAAGACCAGTCTGTGATGGCACTGAGATTAACTTTTGCAGTTACAACACTTTATTTTCTCTGCGCAGCAAACACTGGACAAGCCAGAATCTTCAAAGAATGAAACTATTTTAAGGCATTCTGACAAACCTCTGAAGTTGATTTCCAAACTGTAACAAGGGTTGATAGGATTTTCCCAATGGCACAAAACATGTAAAAAAACAAATGTGAGGAGGACCTGGGAGACACTACTGATGATGATGATGAATGGATACAGATATGTTTCCAGTCATGTTCATATATTCTCAGACATAAATAACTGCAGTTTAAGACCATCCATAGAACGTACTATATGCCAGTGAAACTGAATATCATGCACTCAGAAATGTATTTCCTCTGCTGGAGGTGTAAAACACAAAAGCAGACTAATTTCATGTGTTATGCTCTTGTGAAGGCTGGCTGAAGTCTGGCAAAGAGTACTGTGGATGCTACCATGATAAAAAATATTTTTTTGGGGGGGGGGTATGATATTTGTGCGTCTATAACTTTCTCACTCTCCATTATTATTGATTAATTCAGAATTATCCATCATGGTAGCACCCACACTCATGTAGAAGTGTTTAGAAACAAATTTATGGCCTAAAATGTACTTTTTAGTCCACCAGCCACTGTGGCAGGTAGATTTAAAAATCTACCAGCCACTGAAATCTTTTACCAACCAAAATACATTTTCCCCGCTAAAATTACACCAACAAAACACAAAAGAATGGATGATCATGCTTTGTAATGTTTCTATTACTAGTAAAAAGTCATGTAGAATATTGTCTAATTTCATTATTTTTTTAAACTGAAATATCACAGATGAGACAAACATTTCATCTGCCCCTTTAATGGCAGAACGTTACCATGGTAATGTGACTCCAGTCATGTTTGTGCCTGTAAGAGAGCGTTGTCTTCTCTTCCCTAGCAGTTGAAACTCAATCATTGAAAAAGAACCTAGCTTGTGAACAAAACAACATAAATAGCCAAGAAACACACAACGTTTCATAGGACATAAGACACAAAAGTAGACTTTTGTTTCAAGTAAATTAGACCCATTTTTATTTCTTTGTGTAGGGCTTCTAAAAATGAATCTTTTAGATCTTCACTTGCACACAGACCCAGCCTGCCAGTGTTGCAGCGCAAGGTGGTATAGGATATATAGGATTCATAGTTCTTTGACTGTGTGCTATTCATTTACCAGCTATGAAACAAAAGGCAATACATATTTTGAAACAGCTACTTCAGCATTTATTTTACTATAAATGTGATCATACTTTACTATTTTTATTCGCAAATGTGAGTGAATACACTGTGGATACACTGTGGAGCCCTGACCACCTGCCAACATGGCTAGTGAAATAAACATCTTACCCGCCAATGCCAACATCTAAACGCATTTGGTAGGTGTTCATTTTAGTCCCTGAAAATATTAAATTCTTATTTAGAAAATGACCCAAAAAGGGTCATATTACATTCTGTATAAATTAATAAAATGAGCTTTAGATGCCCAAAAATTCTGAGGGAAGACCCCCAGACCCCCCCCCGCCAGGTTATAGCCCCCTCACTTCTAAAAAACAAAGGTGTGTCCCTGTGTATGCCCATTGATTCATAAATATTATAATTTATAAATGTCTCAAATGGTTTGTTCAACTGCTGTGCCCCATCCGAACCCAACATATAAGCTTGTTTTACTCCTTTGTTTCCAAACAATGTCATTTTAAACAAACACTGTATAACCACAAAACATGGTTAAAACTATAATTTTGATAGCATGGATGGTCAGTCTGTTCATCCATAGCTCTGTCTATGAATTTGAGAGTGGTTACATCCCAGCTTGCACATGTGGGTCCTTGGAAACTGTGGTGTGGGAATGTATGTTTTTGGTCTGACATTGGTTGTGGGAACGATGCTGACAGGTAAAACTGAATTACTATTATTTTTTGCTTGTTCTGGAACATTTATTTTTAGGTTGCAGAGAGGTTCTGAGAACGTTTTACTCTGGTTCCTTGAATGTTTTCCTGGGAGCTTTAATGAGAATGGAAATTATAGGTTATTTGGAGGTTTTTCCATAACTTCCTTAAAACCTTTACTGAATGTTTCAATAAGACTGTTAATAACACTTCTAGCTTATTTGGGGTTAACGTTTTGAACTCCAAACACAGATAGGACACATAAAACGGTTTGGGAATTAATCATCATCATACAAACTCATAGATTTTTTATTGCAACATGGCATCATTGAGATTTTAATTTAGAATCTTCTGTTCTCTATCCATGGAATTAGTCCACTGAAGCTTTTCATTTTTTTCTATTCAACCAGACCCCATTTCAAAGAAAACAAGCACTCATTAGGATCAGGTGTGACACACATTAATACGCTTAAACAAGATAGAGGGTAGAGAGAGTTTTGTTGCTGCTGTGAACAAACTGTACATGTTTTTGAAATAACATTCTTTGAACATTCTCTGAATGTTACTGAAGTGTTCTTATGGTTTTTAAGGAATGCTTTCTTAATGTTCTGAGAACAGAATTTAGACCCTATTAATTTGTATATAAAAAAATATTTCCCAGAATATTGCCAAGAACTGACATAAAAGAGAACCATACATTATTTTAACGATTTTGAGAACTTTCCCAGAATGTGGTAAAAATATTACATGGGAATTTCTGCAAATTAGGTGCTGCACACAGTCATCTTGTTTTCCGTCAACTTCTACATAGAAATCAAGAAAACGACTATTGTCTGGGTGTGAACTTCACAGTGATCAACGTTCATACACTTTGGGTAATTTAAGTGAACTAGCTATAAGGGTAGCCCTGTAGGCAAGGATGGAAATGGTCCATCTTGTTCCATGAAATATACATATTTTCCTCCCATTCGTCCAACCTAACCCATTTATCATACAGTACAGTACCGACATGTGGTTCCCATGTTCCGTGTGAAGGTAATTGGAGGTGTGAGCAGAGCTAAGAATTTAAGAAGGGAAAGGATAAGACAGGGAAGGAGGTTGAGGTGACGAGCTGAATGAAATCATTCCATGCAGCTCAATATGATGTATTTCCAAAGCCCTTTCACGTAGGTTATGTAAACAGAGGCCGTGCAGGAGAGGGTGCGTGTGTGTGCGTGTGTGTGTGTGTGTGTGCGTGTACGGCAGCCACAGGCAGCCAAGGTAGCTCTCCACAGGGCTGTTGTAAGAAACTGAAGATACATCGACCAGATCTTATCAGCCGCCCCCAAAAGAGCCCCAGGCAGGGATCCTGCAGTATCCACAACCTACCACCCAGTCACCTTAAACCTCAGGATGCAGCTTGACAGACAGGCTGTCATACAGCCTGGCTGACAGGGCTCATAATGGTAACAGGTCTGTGAATTGGGATTCATAAAATGTATATTTGTGTAGGGGTATGGCTTATGTGTTTGTGACTGCAGACATATGTTTGGGAATAAATGTGACTCTTGTCTCATTTTGTCTCAACATTTTGATTTGGACTTCAGTTGAAATCAATTTGTAATTGTGACTAAAGATAATAGTCATTACTGTCACGTCCTGACCATAGAGAGTCCTTATTTTCTATGGTGGAGTAGGTCAGGGCGTGACTGGGGGGTTAGTCTTGTTTATTATTTCTATGTTGGAGATTTGTATGATTCCCAATTAGAGGCAGCTGGTAATCGTTGTCTCTAATTGGGGATCATATTTAAGTAGTGTTGTTCCCACCTGTGTTAGTGGGATATTTAATTTTGTATTTTGAGTAAGGGTATGTAGCACCTCTGTAGTCACGGTTCGTTGTTAGTTTATTTCTTATTGTTTTTGTTAAGTTTCACTATTAATAAATGATGTGGAACTCAACATTCGCTGCGTCTTGGTCCGTTTCTATAAAAGATTGTGACAATTACATCTATTCAGAATGTGTCATTATGGTCATTACACCAATTCGGTTCCTTTAGAGAAGTTTAACATTCTGTCATAAAAAGCACATGTTCAACTTAATAAACATATTTCCCCATCTCAAGTAACAGGGTTGACCATAACAGGGTTGACGATTTCATCTTAAATCAGCCATAAATCCCCTTGTTACATGGGGAATGGAAGCTTATTGTTTGCAACAAGGTGTCTCCATTGAGTACGAGCTTTAAAAGAAAATGTAATACTCTGAGCTCCAAAAGTATTAGGACAGTGACATTTTGTTGTTGTTTTGGCTCTGTACTCCAACAATTTGAAATGGTGTAATGACTATAAGGTTAAAGTCCAGACTCTCAGCTTGAATTTGAGGGTATCCTCATCCATATCGGGTGAACCGTTTAGTAATTACAGCACTTTTTGTACATGTCCCCCCATTTTAGGGGACAAATTAAATTATGTGTATTAAAGTAGTAAAAAGTATTTGGTCCCATATTCCTAGCACGCAATGACGACATTAAGCTTGTGACTGTACACATTTGTTGGATGCGTTTACTGTTTGTTTTGGTTGTGTTTCAGATTATTTTGAGCCCAATAGGAAATAACAGTAAATTATGCCATTTTGGAGTGACTTTTATTGTAAATAAGAATCTAATATGTTTTCTAAACCCTTCTACATTAATGTGGATGCTACTGTCATGCAGGTGAAAGAGGACCCAAAAGCGACTTAACAGAAACAGAGTTTATTTAAATCCAAACAGGGAATAACAAAAATCCTCTAGTCTGTAGAGGGGAATAACTAGAGAAGCGGCCACAGACTGCAGGTCGCTTCGGGTAGGCGCAGGCCGTAGTTGATAGAGCCACCTGCTCACACGCAGCATCTGATGAAGGCAAAAAACACGACAGGACAGGGCGAAACACAATCACAGCATGGTGAATACAAAACAAGGAACCGACGGGACAGGAACGGATCACAAAGGAATAAATAGGGACTCTAATCAGGGAAAGGATCGGGAACAGGTGTGGGAAGACTAAATGATGATTAGGGGAATAGGAACAGCTGGGAGCAGGAACGGAACGATAGAGAGAAGAGAGAGCGAGAGAGTGAGAGAGGGAGGGGGAGAGAGAGGGATAGAAGGAGGGAAAGAACCAAATAAGACCAGCAGAGGGAAACGAATAGCATGGGGAGCACAGGGACAAGACATGATAATAAATGACAAACATGACAGTACCCCCCACTCACCGAGCGCCTCCTGGCGCACTCGAGGAGGAATCCTGGCGGCAACGGAGGAAATCATCGATGAGTGAACGGTCCAGCACGTCCCGAGACGGAACCCAACTCCTCTCCTCAGGACCGTAACCCTCCCAATCCACTAGGTATTGGTGACCCCGTCCCCGAGAACGCATGTCCATGATCTTATGTACCTTGTAAATAGGTGCGCTCTCGACAAGGACGGGAGGGGGAGGGAAGACGAACGGGGGTGCGAAGAAAGGGCTTAACACAGGAGACATGGAAGACAGGATGGACGCGACGAAGATGTCGCGGAAGAAGCAGTACACAGCGACAGGATTGACGACCTGGGAGACACGGAACGGACCAATGAACCGCGGAGTCAACTTACGAGAAGCTGTCGTAAGAGGAAGGTTGCGAGTGGAAAGCCACACTCTCTGGCCGCAACAATACCTTGGACTCTTAATCCTGCGTTTATTGGCGGCTCTCACCGTTGTGCCCTGTAACGGCAAAGTGCAGACCTCACCCTCCTCCAGGTGCGCTCACAACGTTGGACAAACGCTTGAGCGGAGGGAACGCTGGACTCGGCAAGCTGGGATGAGAACAGAGGAGGCTGGTAACCCAGACTACTCTGAAACGGAGATAACCCGGTAGCAGACGAAGGAAGCGAATTGTGAGCGTATTCTGCCCAGGGGAGCTGTTCTGCCCGAGACGCAGGGTTTCTGAAAGAAAGGCTGCGTAGTATGCGACCAATCGTCTGATTGGCCCTCTCTGCTTGACCGTTAGACTGGGGATGAAACCCGGAAGAGAGACTGACGGACGCACCAATCAAACGACAGAACTCCCTCCAAAACTGTGACGTGAATTGCGGGCCTCTGTCTGAAACGGCGTTTGAATTCTGAATACATTCTCAATAATGATTTGTGCCGTCTCCTTAGCGGAAGGAAGTTTAGCGAGGGGAATGAAATGTGCCGCCTTAGAGAACCTATCGACAACCGTCAGAATCACAGTCTTCCCCGCAGACAAAGGCAGACCGGTAATGAAGTCTAAGGCAATGTGAGACCATGGTCGAGAAGGAATGGGGAGCGGTCTGAGACGACCGGCAGGAGGAGAGTTACCCGACTTAGTCTGCGCGCAGTCCGAACAAGCAGCCACGAAACGGCGCGTGTCACGCTCCTGAGTCGGCCACCAAAAGCGCTGGCGAATAGACGCAAGAGTGCCTCGAACACCGGGATGACCAGCTAACTTGGCAGAGTGAGCCCACTGAAGAACAGCCAGACGAGTGGAAACAGGAACGAAAAGGAGGTTACTAGGACAAGCGCGCGGCGACGCAGTGTGCGTGAGTGCTTGCTTAACCTGTCTTTCAATTCCCCAGACTGTTAACCCGACAACACGCCCATAAGGAAGAATCCCCTCGGGATCAGTAGAAGCCACAGAAGAACTAAACAGACGGGATAAGGCATCAGGCTTGGTGTTCTTGCTACCCGGACGGTAAGAAATCACAAACTCGAAACGAGCGAAAAACAACGCCCAACGAGCTTGACGGGCATTAAGTCGTTTGGCAGAACGGATGTACTCAAGGTTCTTATGGTCTGTCCAAACGACAAAAGGAACGGTCGCCCCTCCAACCACTGTCGCCATTCGCCTAGGGCTAAGCGGATGGCGAGCAGTTCACGGTTACCCACATCATAGTTGCGCTCAGATGGCGACAGGCGATGAGAAAATAAGCGCAAGGATGAACCTTATCGTCAGACTGGAAGCGCTGGGATAGAATGGCTCCCACGCCTACCTCTGAAGCGTCAACCTCGACAATGAATTGTCTAGTGACGTCAGGAGTAACGAGGATAGGAGCGGACGTAAAACGTTCTTTTAGAAGATCAAAAGCTCCCTGGGCGGAACCGGACCACTTAAAACACGTCTTGACAGAAGTAAGAGCTGTGAGAGGGGCAGCAACTTGACCGAAATTACGAATGAAACGCCGATAGAAATTAGCGAAACCTAAAAAGCGCTGCAACTCGACACGTGACCTTGGAACGGGCCAATCACTGACAGCTTGGACCTTAGCGGAATCCATCTGAATGCCTTCAGCGGAAATAACGGAACCGAGAAAAGTAACGGAGGAGACATGAAAAGAGCACTTCTCAGCCTTTACGTAGAGACAATTCTCTAAAAGGCGCTGTAGAACACGTCGAACGTGCTGAACATGAATCTCGAGTGACGGAGAAAAATCAGGATATCGTCAAGATAGACAAAAACAAAAATGTTCAGCATGTCTCTCAGAACATCATTAACTAATGCCTGAAAAACAGCTGGCGCATTGGCGAGACCGAACGGCAGAACCCGGTACTCAAAATGCCCTAACGGAGTGTTAAACGCCGTTTTCCACTCGTCCCCCTCTCTGATGCGCAAGATGGTAAGCGTTACGAAGGTCCAACTTAGTAAAGCACCTGGCTCCCTGCAGAATCTCGAAGGCTGATGACATAAGGGGAAGCGGATAACGATTCTTAACCGTTATGTCATTCAGCCCTCGATAATCCACGCAGGGCGCAGAGTACCGTCCTTCTTCTTAACAAAAAGAACCCCGCCCGGCCGGAGAAGAAGAAGGCACTATGGTACCGGCGTCAAGAGACACAGACAAATAATCCTCGAGAGCCTTACGTTCGGGAGCCGACAGAGAGTATAGTCTACCTCGAGGAGGAGTGGTCCCCGGAAGGAGATCAATACTACAATCATACGACCGGTGAGGAGGAAGGGAGTTGGCTCGGGACCGACTGAAGACCGTGCGCAGATCATGATATTCCTCCGGCACTCCTGTCAAATCGCCAGGTTCCTCCTGAGAAGTAGGGACAGAAGAAACGGGAGGGATGGCAGACATTAAACACTTCACATGACAAGAAACGTTCCAGGATAGGATAGAATTACTAGACCAATTAATAGAAGGATTATGACATACTAGCCAGGGATGACCCAAAACAACAGGTGTAAACGGTGAACGGAAAATCAAAAAAGAAATAGTCTCACTGTGGTTACCAGATACTGTGAGGGTTAAAGGTAGTGTCTCAAATCTGATACTGGGAAGATGACTACCATCTAAGGCGAACATGGGCGTAGGCTTATCTAACTCTCTGAAAGGAATGTCATGTTTCCGAACCCATGCTTCGTCCATGAAACAACCCTCAGCCCCAGAGTCTATCAAGGCACTACATGTAGCACCCGAACCGGTCCAGCGTAGGTGGACCGACAAAGTAGTACAGGACCTTGATGGAGAGACTTGAGTAGTTGCGCTCACCTGTAGCCCTCCGCTTACAGATGAGCTCTGGCTTTTACTGGACATGAATTAACAAAATGTCCAGCAACTCCGCAATAGAGGCACAGGCGGTTGGTGATCCTCCGTTCCTCTCCTTATTCGAGATGCGAATCCCTCCCAGCTGCATGGGCTCAGTCTCAAAGCCAGAGGAGGGAGATGGTTGCGATGCGGAGCAGGGAAACACCGTTGATGCGAGCTCTCTTCCACGAGCCCGGTGACGAAGATCTACCCGTCGTTCTATGCGGATGGCGAGAGCAATCAAAGAGTCCACATCTGAAGGAACCTCCCGGGAGAGAATCTCATCCTTAACCACTGCGTGGAGTCCCTCCAGAAAACGAGCGAGCAGCGCCGGCTTTCCACTCACTAGAGGCAGCAAGAGTGCGAAACTCAATGGAATAATCCGTTATGGACCGTTCACCTTGGCATAAGGAAGCCAGGGCCCTAGAAGCCTCCCCACCAAAAACTGAACGGTCAAAAACCCGAATCATCTCCTCTTTAAAGTTCTGGAATTTGTTAGAGCAATCAGCCCTTGCCTCCCAGATAGCTGTGCCCCATTCTCGAGCCCGGCCAGTAAGGAGTGAAATGACGTAAGCAACCCGAGCTCTCTCTCTAGAGTATGTGTTGGGTTGGAGAGAGAACACAATCTCACACTGCGTGAGAAAGGAGCGGCACTCAGTGGGCTGCCCGGAGTAGCAAGGTGGGTTATTAACCCTAGGTTCTGGAGGCTCGGCAGGCCAGGAAGTAACAGGTGGCACGAGACGTAGACTCTGGAACTGTCCAGAGAGGTCGGAAACCTGAGCGGCCAGGTTCTCCACGGCATGGCGAGCAGCAGACAATTCCTGCTCGTGTCTGCCGAGCATGGCTCCTTGGATCTCGACGGCAGTGTAACGAGCGTCTGAAGTCGCTGGGTCCATTCCTCGGTCGGTTCCTTCTGTCATGCAGGTGAAAGAGGACCCAAAAGCGACTTAACAGAAACAGAGTTTATTTAAATCCAAACAGGGAATAACAAAAATCCTCTAGTCTGTAGAGGGGAATAACTAGAGAAGCGGCCACAGACTGCAGGTCGCTTATAGAGCCACCTGCTCACACGCAGCATCTGATGAAGGCAAAAACACGACAGGACAGGGCGAAACACAATCACAGCATGGTGAATACAAAACAAGGAACCGACGGGACAGGAACGGATCACAAAGGAATAAATAGGGACTCTAATCAGGGGAAAGGATCGGGAACAGGTGTGGGAAGACTAAATGATGATTAGGGGAATAGGAACAGCTGGGAGCAGGAACGGAACGATAGAGAGAAGAGAGAGCGAGAGAGTGAGAGAGGGAGGGGGAGAGAGAGGGATAGAAGGAGGGAAAGAACCAAATAAGACCAGCAGAGGGAAACGAATAGCATGGGGAGCACAGGGACAAGACATGATAATAAATGACAAACATGACAGCTACCATGATTACAGATAATCCTGTAACTTTGTCACTCATCATTATTCACGATTCATTCAGGATTATATGTAATCATGGTAGCATCCACATTAATGTTGAAGGGTTTAGAAAACATATTAGATTCTTATTTTCAATAAAAGTGACCCCAAACTGACACAATACATTATTTACCATTAATTTCTATTGGGCACAAAATACTCTGAAACACACCCAAAATAAACAGAAAATGCATCCAACAAATGTGTAGAGTCACAAGCTTGATGTAATCATTGTGTGCTACGAATATGGGACCAAATACTTCACTTTTTACTACTTTAATACACATAAGTAAATTTGTCCCAATACTTTTGGTCCCCTAAAATGGTGTGACTATTTACAGAAAGTGCTGTAATTCCCGATACAACCGATATGGATGAAAATACCCTTAAATTAAAGCTAACAGCCTGCACTTTCAGAGTCATTGTATCATTTCAAATCCAAAGTGCTGGAGTATAGAGCCAAACCAACAACAAAGGTTTTACTGTAGCATTACTTTTGGAGCTCACTGTATGTTAAACATTTATAGCCACTCAGGGTTGACCTTAAAATGAGAGATCGATGCATGTGAATCACAAACACATGAAATAGATTATAATCTTCAGAAATTACTTTTTCAAAGAAACAAAATAACTAGGGCTTTACAATGATGGTGGAAACTTGGAAAAATGTTGGGGTTAAGTGGATTTAAATCTTCCTAGAAGTCGCAAAGGGTGCACGGCAGGATGTCAAAATGCTGAATCTTGGCACTTTAGCAAGTCTTTATTCATATAAAAAATTTGATGTATTAATTGTTCCATGTGGTTTATATTAAAGGGCACTTCATTTACTACAACAGGCTTATAAAATGCAATATTGGTGCACAATTTCTACTTCAAATATCATAGGGACACTAAAGGCACTCATTTCATGGAACAACCCATCTACTGGCAGGATCACTGTGCCATTGCATATTTAATATCATAGTCAGATTAGATAAACACAGATATTGCTCAGCCTCTGAGTAATCTGGCTCTCTGCGTTATAATTTGTCATATAATGAAGCAGTTATACAATGCGGGGAGAGATCTTGCCATAAAAGGTGAAATGCCAAATCACAGCATATGTGAAACATTGTCTCCTATGTTTTCAATATATATTGTTTTATATTTGCCCACTGACTCATTATTTACAACAAAAGACAAAAATGTTATCTTCCCTCCTTTACTCCATCCTTTCTCCCTTCCTCACAGTGTAATTAAAATCACAGCATGCTTGTGTACAGTATTGATCCCTACCTCTTTTTTGAATGCAAATTCAAAATGCCACCCGATTATTAATGGATCTGTTGCATCATGTTTTTTTTCTCTCTCACACACAGATCATTCAATACAGTACTACAAATACAGGCATCATTCTATGTTACTGTCCATTATGTGGTGGCGAAAGGGGGGTGAGGGCGTTATCGGCCCATTAACCTTACAACAATCAGTCACCACATTTACCACCTCCAAGGCAATTTTCTGAAAAACAGACATGAGTCATTGGACTCACAAGACACAGAAGAAGTGAGAAAAAGAGGAAAGGAGAGAAGTCAAAGTAGAGCAGGAGTAACAGAGGAGAGAGAAAGAGATAGATCAGCAGAGAGATAGGAGAGAAAGAGGCACAGAGACTACAATATGGGAGAGTTCTGCATCTCTGTCATCAGGGCTATTATCTCCCGGCCATGGTGTTGGGTGGGATCCAGGTGTCACATACAGACTGGGGATAAATCCATCTTTAAAGATAATACAGTAATAACACATGCTGGGCCTCAGGGCCTGCTAGTTTTACAGGAGCATGGTCGCTCCTACCACGGCACAATGTGTCCTACCACGACACAATGTGTCCTACCACGGCACAATGTCTCCTACCACGGCACAATGTCTCCTACCACGGCACAATGTCTCCTACCACGGCACAATGTCTCCTACCACGGCACAATGTCTCCTACCACGGCACAATGTCTCCTACCACGGCACAATGTGTCCTACCACGGCACAATGTGTCCTACCGCGGCACTGGACTGCCGCTCCTGACATTTACATAGAGAGAGAGAGAGAGAGAGAGAGAGAGAGAGAGAGAGAGAGAGAGAGAGAGAGAGAGAGAGAGAGAGAGAGAGAGAGAGAGAGAGAGAGAGAGAGAGAAAGAGGTCTGCCTCTTGAGTGGGTCTCTGTTTTCTCTCATGTGAGGCTGTTGTGTCAAACAACATACAATATCATTTTAAATGGTCGTGTCCAAATACCCATACTTGCACTCTAAATAGCAGGCATTTTGGGAATGCAAAAAAATAATGCTTTATATGCAGTGGATTTTTTTGGGAAAATGTAGTATGCTAGGATGTCATACTCACAATCGGAATTTCATCTAGTAGAATTCGCTGCACACTATTGAGGAAGATAATTGTATTTTGAGACACATGTGTCTGACAACAGCTGATAATCAGCGGAGGGGACACACTTTACCAAAATGAACAAATGGCAGGAATCAACGCAATTGTGCATTGTGCATTGTGCATGTCACATTCTCAGTAGGATGAGCCTAGTATGCTGTTATTTGTTGCTTACTGCATTTGTTTTTAATAATCAGTACGTTCAAAACAGTATGTTATACTATTAGTACACAGTATGCAGTTTAAAGTGGAACTGACAGCATTTTAGCAACATGAAATCTTATTAACATCTGTTCATATACAGCCCGAGGAAAAATATCCAGACAAATGAGCACTTAGATATGGTCATTTTTACATTTTAATAACTTAGAATGTTTTGGAATTATGTATACTAAGGCATTTGTGAAAATTCTATAGCAATATACACTAAATGGCCAAAAGTATGTGGACAGAACTTCAAATGAGTGGATTTGGCTATTTCAGCCAAACCCATTGCTGATGGGTGTATACAATTGAGCACACAGCCATGAAATCACCATAAACATTTGCAGTAGAATGGCCCATACTGACGAGCTCAGAGACTTTCAACATGGCACCGTCATAGGTTGCCACCTTTCCAACAAGTCAGTCAGTTTGTCAAATTTCTGTCTTGCTAGAGCTGTCCCGGGCAAATGTAAGTGCTGTCGTTGTGAAGTGGAAAAGTCTAGGAGCAACAATGGATCAGCTCCGAAGTCGTAGGCCACATAAGCTCACAGAACGACGTAGCGGGTAGCACGTAAAAATCATCTGTCCTCGGTTGCAACACTTACTACCAAGTTCCAAACTGCGTCTGGAACCAACGTCAGGACAATAACTGTTCGTCGGGAGCTTCATGAAATGGGTTTCCATGGCCGAGCAGCCGCACACAAGCCTAAGATCACCATGCGCAATGCCAAGCGTCGGCTGGAGTGGTGTATAGTTTGCCGTCCTTGGATTCTGGAGCAGTGGAAATAAATGATCTGGAGTGATGAATCAAGCTTAACCGTCTGGCAATCTGACGGACGAATCTGGGTTTGACGCTACCTGCCCGAAAGCATAGTGCCAACTGTAAAGTTTGGTGGAGGGGGAATCATTTTCTGGGGCTGTTTTTTATGGTTCAGGCTAGGCTCCTCAGTTCCAGTAAAGGGAAATCTTAAGGCTGCAGCATACTAGACAATTCTGTGCTTCCAACTTTGTGGCAACAGTTTGGGGAAGGCCTTTTCCCGATTTTAGCATGACAATGCCCCATTCACAAAGCGAGATCCATACAGAAATGGTTTGTCGAGACTGGTGTGGAAGAACTTGACTGGCCTTCCACTTCAGTTTCCAATAGCACTTACAGTTGTCCACTTCACAATAACAGCCCTTACAGTTGACAGAGGCAGCTCTAGCAGGGCAGAAATTTGACTTGTTGGAAAGGTGGAATCCTATGATGGTGCCACGTTGCCACGTTGAAAGTCAATGAGCTCTTCAGTAAGGCCATTCTATTGCCAATGTTTGTCTATTGACATTGCATGGCTGTGTGTTAATTTTATACACCTGTCAGCAACAAGGTGTGGCTGAAATAGCAGAATCCACTCATTTAAAGTGTTGTCTACATACTTTTGTATATATAGTGGATATTGTATGCAAACATTTTTGGGGGAAATTATATTTTTTTATACTAAAACTATTTATCAGAGAAAGATATTTTGTTAAACTAGATAACAACAAAATATCTTGAAAGGTAGGGGTCAAAATTGGACCCCTGTTTTGAATACTTTTCAAAACCTCACCTTGCGAGGGTAATGGCACTGAGTCTTTAATAAAAATGTTTCATGAATTGGAGAACACATTGGAAAGGATCTTAGACCGACCCACCATATAGAATCCTTCCAGATCCTTGAAATCCTTTGTCTGCACTTATGGACTGCCCTCTTCAATTCAAACCACAGGTTTTCAACATGCTTCAAGTCAGGAGACTGAGATGGTAATGCAAAATGTTGATTTTTGTGACCAATTAATAATTTCTTGGTGGATTTTGATGTGTGTTTGGGGTTATTTTCTTGCTGGAAGATCCACTTGTGATCAAGTTTCAGCCTCCTGTCAGAGGCAACCAGTTTTTTGGTTAAAATGTCATGTTCTTGGGTAAAGTTCATGATGCCGTTGACCTTAAAGTGCAACTGAAAAGCTAATTGGCACGTGTTTTTTTGTTGCTCATTAGAAAAATGAGATTTCAGTCTTGGGGGTGTGTTTCCTGACCGATTGCACATTTGTTTAATGATGTTTGCCCCCCATGAGACACTAGACACGGAAGCCTATTTCACTTCTCAAAATACACACAGAATGAATCTCAGATAACTCAAGAAATCCGTAATTCATTGACATGTTTGCCAAGGATGTCACGTCCTGACCTTAGTTCCTTAGTTCTCTATTTTAGTTTGGTCAGGGTGTGAGTTGGGGTGGGCATTCTATGTGTTGTTCTATGTTTTTGTATTTCTGTGTTTGGCCTGGTATGGTTTCCAATCAGAGGCAGCTGTTTATCGTTGTCTCTGATTGAGAACCATACTTAGGCAACCTGTTTGCCCACTATGCTTTGTGGGTAGTTGTTTTCTGTGTCTGTGTTTTACCATACAGAACTGTTTCGGTTTTCATTTATTTTCTCTTGTTCTTTTGTATTCAGTGTTTGGTTATTTCATTAAAATATGGACGCTTACCACGCTGCGCTTTGTTCCGATACATCTTAATCCTCCTCAGAAGAGGAAGACAATCGTTACAAAGGATGTTTAAGTTGCCCAATTTGGTGCAATATTTATCAAGTAAAAACATGTTATGTAAACAAAAACAGGCTGTTGGGCAGGTCTGTTTCACTGTCTATGCTATTAGATAGAGAGGAATCACCATAGCTGTTCGTGTTAGTGGGCAAATGTACATCTTCAAATCAAAACCTAATTGCTCCTGTATGTCGCTATGGATAAGAGTGCCTGCTAAATAACAAGAAAGATTGTAACCAGTGCTTTGGTCAGATGACATGGAAATAGAGTTCTTGGCCACACATACCAGTATGGAAATGTGACATCTGTGCACTCACTTCAAAATATAGGCTAGACCCCCTTCTTCCATAACAAAATACTGTGAATATATATTTATGAAGTTATGTTTTGCAAACAATTATATGGCAAGTAAAAGAGAAACGTATAGTTAGACTACAGTAGAAACCTGAACGTTACTCTTGGACACATTCCCAGTCTCAGACTCTCTCCCCCCCCCCCTCTCTCCATGGTCTCTCCCACTTCTCTATTTCCCATCAGTCAGCTGACTACGGCAGTCTCAACATTCCGTCTGGCAAGGGCGTGCCATCGTTCCTCTCCAATTCACGTTCTCTCTCTCTTACTTAGTCTCGGGGAATCATACCTTCATTCATCTGCTAAAGACAACAACGTCAAACATTTATGTTGTGTCACAATACCCTGCGTTACATTGCAAACCAAGTTTCTTTTGTTTAAACATAAAGCTCTAGACAGGATATCAGTTGAGAACGATGCCATAGGGCCGAATCTGGTCCGCGGGTGGTTTTATTTGGCTCCCCAAGATTTCTGATCAGTTTTCTTATTGTTGGACATAAGACTGTAAAAACACCAGGAAAATCATTTTAATTTAATAAATCTGTTCCCAAGTATTCCTACGCATTATAAAGAGACACGTAATCGTGTACAAATGTAAGCAAGGGTTGAAATTATGTTTTAGTCAAACATTAAATCTGTTTGGGCTTCTTACGGTCAATTGACAGTCTACAAATGATTTGTAATTATGTTCCAACCCCCCCCCCCTGACCATCCGCTAAAGAAAAAAATCATCCCGCAGCTGAATCTAGTTGGTGATCCCTGCCATAGGGGTTGAAGTGAATTCCATTCCATCTCTGTCATTGGAGAAATTAATTGAGAAATTAATTGAAATTAATTGAAATCTATACTGTATAGCCTCAGGCTATACAGTATACGTTCTATGATCATTTTCTCCAGTTCATGAATTAGTTACTTTCATAGACACACTAGAAATCATATGGCTTGTCTCATGGGGAATCGAGTCCATATGTTTAATTGTAAAAAGATAGTAAGAACATTGATTCTGAACCAGTTGAAACCAGATCAATCTGGGTTAACTAATCTAAATGGATTAATTAAAAGATAATGGTATGTAAATTGACTTGATAAACAGCCAAGGCTCACACCATCACACTATGGTCACCGCGTGTAACAGCGCTCGGTTCCTAAATTGAAAAAACAAACACAGCATCAAAGTAAATCAATTCTTGGAGTTTGAAGCTTATTCTTTAAAAAAAATCATTTTTCTGTCATGTTATTATAATAAAATATATATTTTTTGATCTTATCTCCTTGCTGCAACTCCCCAACGGGTGGCAAAGGTCAAGTCATGTGTCATCTGAAACATGTCCCACCAAACACACGCCCGCTTAACCCAGAAGCCAGCTGCACGAATGCAAAGGACACACCATTCAACTGATGACAGCCTGCAGGTGCCCAGCCCACCACAAGGAGATGCTAGAGCGTGATGAGCTGAGTAAAGCCCCCCCGGACAAACCCAGACGACGCTGGGCCAATTGCGCGCCGCCCTATGGAACTCCCAATCACAGCCGGTTGTGATGCAGCCTGGGATCGAACCTGTGCCTGTAGTGACGCGCCTTAGACCACTGCACCACTTGGGTGGCCCTTTGTCATTTATTCTATCCCGTGGTTCTATAAAGCTCCCATTTCTGTCCCTTCTGGTTATCGTTTCATTATCAGTCATTATTTCTCTATTACCTCCATCAGATGCACCACTCCTCACAGGACAGCCTACGGACAAGAGGGACATTTTCATAGCAGCAGGTTAGGAGAACGTACACAGCAGGTTAGGAGAATTAGGAAAAGGGTTATGGTTAGCGAACATCACTTCAGGGGAAGTGGCGTGTATTTAGGGAGTCCCCAATCCTCACAGCGCTCCACTGCTACTGCCTTCTGAAAGCCTCTGTTCAGGACACACTTTGATTGACAGTTGATATTTAGAAGAGCCGAGGGAGCGAGCAGAATTAAAGGACAAACACACACACACACACAAACACACACACAAAGCTCTACCCCATGGACTACCGCATCTGCAATTCAAATGTTTCTACCATAAAACCCAATAGAAGGAATAGAGAGCGAAGTCATAAAAATATGATGGTAGCTGTTACAGTCTTAGGAATTCAGTAAGCACCATTACAGTCTCACAACACACGCTCAGCACTGGCCATGAGGCCAAGGTCAAATAGAATGTTATTGATCAGACTCAGAGGGATGGAGGTGGAGAGAAAGAAGAAAACGAGAGACAGAGTTTCTCTCTCTTTGGCAGAGCCTGTACACACTGCACACACAGCTGGACACAAACATGTGACACATGAATATTCTCACCCTCTGGCACAGATGTCCTCATTCCTTTTCTTCTCCTTTAACAGGTCCACCGCCGCCAAAAGCACCTCATCAAACGTTGGGGTGGAGTAGACACCCACTGGGCACAACCTGGTTGAATCAACGTTGTTTCCACGTCATTTCAACAAAACAATTCAATGTGACAACGTTAAATCAACGTGGAAAACTGATTGGATTTGCAAACAGTCATCAACGTAAAGGAATTTGGTAGGTTTTTAACCTAAATCAAATTATATGGTGACAATTTTAGTTGAATTCACGTTAATTGACAACTCAACCAAATGTAAATCAAAACTAGAGTTTGAAATGACGTCTGTGCCCAGTGGGCATTGTGAAAGTTTCATGCGATATCTAATTGTACGGAAGAGGCGTAGAGGAAAATGAGGTGGAAACTTTCAAACAGTGGAGAGAGTTTCACACTTCATAAAGTTGCAATTACAGCTATGCCAGCAACCATATGATAAATTCAGTGAGGTTTCTGCCTTTGTGACTCTGTAGGGACCTAGCTATTTTCTGACTGAGAAGCTTGGATGTGGATACTGAGAGATAATTCCTGGAAAAAGGGCTCTGGGCTGTGTGAATCATCTATATACTGTATGTAATGACAAGTGGAGTGGATCATAACAGAAACAGTACATTCCACTGCATAACAGTCTATTCCAAGTAAAACCTCAACTTCAACAAAACATATTGCTACATGACTACCATCCCCTTTCACGTATCACCACAGATATACATCTCCTGACAAGCACTGAACACATTATGTGAACACAAGTCAATACTTTTACAGCTGCTGTCTAGGATCAGAGCTTGACAAGGCTTTCAACCTTCACAGCTACTTGAAAAGTAGAAAATACTTTACTGAGAATGATGGTGGCTTTGTTTGTTAGTATGTGTTGGGGTGTATGCCTACGCGTACACTTAAGTTCGCTTTGTGAAGCTATGTGAATTGGTTCACAGCTCAAACTCTGGCCCTCAGCATGAACCCTTCAACTGAAGAACCATATAAGTGTGTTTTTTATTTTCAGATGATTACTGATTTTGTGACCTACTAACTGTAATGTCCAGAATCCTCAACTGACATAGATGTGCATTGTGCTTGTTGCTTATTTATAGTCTGTATGTAATATCAACACTCTGGATGATTCATTTTGACTATACAACTTGAAATATACCATATCACCAAAATGTTTGTGCCATGAAGTTCTGCCCTGGCTGTGAAATCCCATTACCCTGTAATACCGCATGGCAGGGAAGAGCTCAAGGGCAGGAGGACAAAAGCAACATCAAAGTTTATGTGAGTTCCTCGTAGTATCCCCACTGTACAAGTAATTAACTCATCAAATTCGAGGGGATTTAGCGCTGTGATATGTGGACAGCTGAGAGAAAGAGCAGAGGGTCTAAACGTGTGCGTGTGTGTGTGTGTGTGTGTGTGTGTGTGTGTGTGTGTGTGTGTGTGTGTGTGTGTGTGTGTGTGTGTGTGTGTGTGTGTGTGTGTGTGTGTGTGTGTGTGTGTGTGTGTGTGTGTGTGTGTGTGTGTGTGTGTGTGTGTGTGTGTGTGTGTGGAAAAGCTGAAACTGCTGGGAGTTAATGCACCCTAATCTAGCATCACTGGTGCTGAGGAAAACAAACAGCATAACAGGCTTAGCCAGAGAGAAAAGGGGGGTGGGTGATAGGGAGAGAGGAGGAGTGGAAAAGAGAGAGGAGAAACGGAATCGTGACAAAATAGTTGACAGTAAGAGAGAAACCTGTAGAGGGCAGAGATAAAAAGAGAGATAGATGGAGAGGGATAGAAAGAGAGATAATGGGAACAGAAAGAGCAAAAGAGACATAAAAAGAGAGAGAGTCCGTGTTATCATAAGTTTATGTCCAACATCCTCTTGGACTCCTCCAGTGAATGATGTACTGTAGGGCTGTCAGGGAGCCTGTCTAGGATATCATTGACAAAACCTCTCTCTCAACTCATCAAGCGCCTGGCAGGTACAGTGGCAGCAGCCCACACAGCACCTTGCCCATAGACACGACAACCCTCTGTGTCCTGCTGAGACATAAGCCCCAGTACAGAGCAGCTCTGTCCCCCATGGGTGATACAAGAGACCGGAGGAATGTGAGAGTGAAATTATGCCAGAGATTGAACAGGAAAGGAGAAAGAAAGAGAGGAGACAAAAAAGGAAGGAAGAGAGTGGAGGGGATTAGAGTCTGAAGTGAGGGGGAGGAATTGAGAGGGGGTTTGGAGCTAAGAGACGAGAGATGAGTAGAGGAGAGAGGGGTAAGGTGAAAAGACCATGTGAATGACATTTAGCTATCATTCTCCAACCCATCTCCATAACAGGAGAATGGTCAGGATGTTTAAGTCAAATCGTCATTTTACTCAGAGGGTTCATTATTGTGTTCAGCTGAATCATTGTAGAGGCTATTCAACTCTGATGAAAGGGAATAAACAGAACCTCACTCAATATAAGTTGCTTTTTTTACTTGGTAATTGTCATGTTCTTTTCCTCTTTCTAAGGAAGGACACCTGAGGCAGTGTTCCCAGCTCACCCTGTCTCTTAACACAGGCTCTTTTAATTGACAATCTGTGAGCAAGGCTTTGGTGTTGCTGTCTACACTCCCAATGTGTTTTTTAATCAAGGACAACATTTTTGAACTGGGACACCTGGTGGGTACAATTAATTATCGGGTAGAACAGAAAACCAGTAGGCTCTGGTCCTCGTATGGTAAGAGTTGAGTATCCCTGCCCTATGTTCTGTTGGTCAACAGCTTATTGATGCCAATGTCACTGTCAGTTCAGCTCTCTACATGTTGCACAGCATTGCATTTACAAGGTCAGACTAACTCTTGCAAGCCACTCTGTAGCATAGTATCCTAGATCAGTGAGATCTAGATAAGCAATCAGTTACTGTTGGTTTACAACACGTGTCAAACTCATTCCACAGAGGGCCGAGTGTCTGTAGGTTTTTGCTCCTCCCTTGTACTTGCCTGAGGAATTAAGGTCACTGATTAGTAAGGAACTCCCTTCATCTGGTTGTTTAGGTCTTAATTGAAAGGATAAACCAAAAACCAGCAGGACCTTCTTGGAATGAGTTGGACACCCCTGGTTTACAATGTCCATCTATAACTCTTGTGAGATAGATCAGCCTTCCGATGGGATTTGATGAATCACAATGATCTTTGACCTTTATAGAGGCATCAGTTTGCTTCCCTCCATTCTCCTCTCATTGAATTATACCATCGCACAGTCAGTAACTGTTGATGTACAAGAACACTGTTGATTGAGAGAAACATGAGTTATAAGATGGGATATGATGGATCAGAGCAACCATTGACTTTTTACATCCGTTTATATTTAGGCAGGTAGCCTGGTGGTTAGAGCATTGGGCCAGTAACTGAAACGTCATTGGTCCAAATACTTGAGCCGACAAAGTGAAGTCTTGCGATGTGCCCTTCAGCAGGACACTTCAGCCTAATTTGCTCCAGGTGAGCCGTAGTACTATGGCTGACCCTGTAAACCAACACATTTCACCCGTCTGGTTTATTATTTCCCTTCCCTCCTCGCTCATCCCTATCGATCACTTCTGCATATCCGCACGTAACCAATGACGCAGGCAGATAAAATGAGGGAGGAGGAGGAGGGAGAGGGAGAGAGGGAGGGAGAGGGAGATGTCATTTATCTGTCTTTGTGAACAGTGAGGACAAGTCATTTATGGAGATGAAGTGTTGTGGAGGAAGTGGGAGGGGAGTGTTGATGGAGGACATTGTTTAGAACTACAGTCAGCAAAATGACTGTTTAGTCTACTGAGCCGATCATTCATTCAGACCTCTGTTGTCATCCACTCAACATCTGAGGCTGTTTTATCTGAGGGAGACTTCAGTCAGTAAGCACGAAAGGGGAATAAAAAAATAAAAAAACACTACTCTTATTGGACAATATTTCTCCTTTTCAAAATGTTTTTGTATTTAATGCCACTGTGCCAACCTATACGAATGGAACGAATCCAGGAAAGAAACAGAACTACATGCCACCTGAAAGACGAGCCCAGGGCAAGAACACCTGTTATTTCTGACATGGCTGTCATCATGACCTATGGTTAACTCATGGGGGAAAGCAGATTGATTACAGTACCTGAAACGTCACTGATGGAAGATAGACAGTAAGGTAAGGTATGACGATAACTGTGGAACTCTCCATCAAACCCTGAGCCATTAAAAGGGAAGTGGGGTCGGGTGACTTCTATGGGAAGTGGGGTCGGGTGACTTACTCTCTAAAAACACGCATTTTGAATATCATTCATTTTGAATATCATTCAAAACTGTTTTTCTTCTTCAGAACCGGTCAACACTTCTGACTGTTAGATAAATTGTGTGTGTGTGTGAGATTATTTGCGTTCATGCTTGCATGTTGTTTACTTCGAGTTAATCAGGTATGACTGTGTTGTAAGATTTGGGGGGATTAGTTTGTAGTGGTTATGCCTGCAGAGTTTCCAAAGCACAATTAATAATTCAAGAGACATTTTTACCCAACAGCAAGAGTGGAGCATAGTCTGTCTGGCCAGTGTGGGAAATTAAGCTTCCCACTAGGCACAGACGTCAGTTCAACGTCTAGTTTTGATTTACATTTGGTTGAGTTGTCAACTAACGTGAATTCAATGTAAAATCATCCAAAAATGACTCCCTGCCATTGGATTTAGGTTAAAAGTTTGGTGAAAAAAGACAGAATTCCCTTATGTTGATGACATTTTGTAAATCCAATCAGTTTTCTACGTTGATTCAACGTCGTCACAATGCATTTTTTGGGGGGTTGAAATTATACGGAAATGATGTTGATTCAACCAGTTTTTGCCCAGTGGGTTGGCCTCCATTGCTTGACCTGAACTTGAAATAGTACTCATTTTGTGTGTTGGAACTGTTTATATTGAGGTGCAGGAGCTCCACAATACTTTTGAGCTACAGGAGCTCAAGCAGTAGAACATTTGAGGTGCTGGTACTCCCACATATTCCCTTTTGTCCCATCTGCTCTTTCACCACCTCCAGTGGTCATCAGCTAGTTTACATCATTTAATTAGGCAAGTCAGTTAAGAACAAATTCTTATTCACAATGCCGGCCTACACCAGCCAAACTCGGACGACGCTGGGCCATTTGTGTGCCGCCCTATTGGACTCCCAATCACAGCCAGTTGTGATACAGTCTGGATTTGAACCAGGTTGACACCTTGTGACACCTCTCGCACTGAGATGAAGTGTCTTAGACCACTGCCCTACTTGGGATCCCCTACAATACTGAAGACAAACAGTAAACATACACAAAATTGCAGCTATTTCAACGGAATATCTACTAGCCCTAACACTAGTCCAAACCTTAACCCGTACCCTTACCCTTATTCTAAATCTAACCCTAACCGTAACTTTAGCAAGCAGTTGCTTAACAGATAGTTTGTTGAAAATCCAGACTATCCAAATAAAGTGTGACCAACCAAGCAGACCATGCTGGGGTTTGGTTGCTAAAAAACATTCAAATGATATTTTTTGGGGGGAGGGGGGATACAAATCAAACCTATTCAATCTTTTCATGCCGGTGAATTGTCAGTGATTACTAGTGGTCCAATAAGAACAGCATTTTGAGTTAACCCATGCTTCCCTTTTTCAATGAGAGCGGTGACAACCTAGATTCGAGCCAATGTCTTAGGTAGTTGAGCCAATGTCTTAGGTAGTTGAGCCAATGTCTTAGGTAGTTGAGCCAATGTCTTAGGTAGTTGAGCCAATGTCTTAGGTAGTTGAGCCAATGTCTTAGGTAGTTGAGCCAATGTCTTAGGTAGTTGAGCCAATGTCTTAGGTAGTTGAGCCAATGTCTTAGGTAGTTGAGCCAATGTCTTAGGTAGTTGAGCCAATGTCTTAGGTAGTTGAGCCAATGTATTAGGTAGTTGAGCCAATGTCTTAGGTAGTTGAACATCTTAATACTCCAACCTTCATTTTCTTCAAAAACAACATTATATAGAATGAGTGCCTTTGATTTAACGGCCTGCACATTCAGCGTGAGATGACCGTTAGACCCCGATTACATGTTTCTGTGCATGAGCTTAGCTAGCCAATGCAGCCATGACATCGCTTACAAGCGTGATCAGGGATTTCTATTGGAGAAGCAGTTTCTGCTTATCTTCATACTGTACTGTCTTTGCTTGTGCTCTATTTGATACTCTCAGACACATTATTCAGTCCATTTTAAGAGCCCTTAAGTAGCACAACGCCGATTCCATGCCAGCATGGAGGCTGACATGAATTGTGCAGAGCAACAGACGGGCTACAGTTAGGAAACTGACAGTCCAGTACAACATTGGTGCCCAAAGACCCATAAAAGAATGCACAACTCATCATACCTTCACACAAATGGGGTTTTGCAGTCGACGACCTTACAGAGTTCCACCTCTTTCAGCACATAAAAAACAACAACTGCGGTTACAGTGGGCTAAGGAACGAAAACACTGGACACTGGAGAATTGGAAAAACATTACCTGGTCTGATGAATCCCGGTTCCTGCTGTTTCACGCTGATGGGAGGACTAGGGTATGGAGAAAACCACATGAGTACACGCATCCATCATCCCGCGTGTCAACATTGCAGTGTGGGGTGTGTTTTCATGGCACACATTGGGCCCCTTGATAAAAGTGGAGCCACAGGATATCATATCTGAACATCATTGCCAATCAGGTGCATCCCTTCATGGCAGCAATGTATCCATCTGCAAATTCTTCAGCAGGAAAATGCCCCCTGCCACAACGCAAGTATTGTCCTGAAATGGTTCCACAAATATGACAGTGAATTAATGTTACTGCAGTGTCCTGCCCAGTCACCAGATTTCAATCCAATCAAATTGAGGCTGAGGGCAAGAGGGGGTACAACTCAATATTAGGAAGGTTTTTCCCAATGTTTTGTACACTCAGTGATTTTTGAATGACTGTCTCATCTCTGTACCCCACACATACAATGATATGTATGGTCCCTCAGTCAAGCAGTGGATTTCAAACACAGACTTAATCACAAAGACCAGGGACGTTTTTCAATGTCTCTCAAAGAAGGACACCTATTGGTAGATCGGTAAAAAAAGAGCAGACCTTGAATATCCATTTGAGCATGGTGAAGCTATTAATTACACTTTGTATGGTGTATCAATACACCGAATCACTACAAAGATACAGGCGTCCTTCCTAACTCAGTTTGAAGTTATTTTAATGGACATAAATTTCATTTTCTTTCAAAAACAAGGACATTTCTAAGTGACCCCAAACTTTTGAACGATAGTGTATATATAGTACCAGTTAAAAGTTTATATATACACATATATACAGGGTCAGTGCCATATGTAAAATGTGCAGGGATACTGGAGTAGTTGAGATAGCTACTGTATATACATGTAGGCAGGGTTAGGAAAAAGTGACTGTTAACGGGATAAATAATAATAATAGTAAACAATATGGCAGCAGCATAAGTGGTGGGTAGGTGGGTGTGTGTGAGGGTGTGTGCAAGAGTGTCAGTGTAGGCACGACAGGAAGATATACAGTACATGTAACCAGGGATGAAAAGTGACTGGTAGCAGGAATATATAAATACTTATTTCAAATACCATTAGTACATTACCATATGTAAATAGGATAAATAAATATATCTACTAATGGTAATGTCTATCAATAGTCAATGAACAGCAGCGTAATAGTGGTAATGAATCGAAACAAGAATAATTTGAGCAACAGTGTAGGTCTGAGGGTGTGTGTGGGTGTACGTGTAAGAGTGACAGTGAAGGTGGATGTGTCTGAATGGGTAGAGACCTGTGGATAAAAACGGGACAGGGAGGAAAAGTCATATAATAATACATTCCTAGAAAAATCTTTCTTTTGTGCATGATGACAAAGGATTCAATTATTCCACTTGATTACAGTAAATCTCCACAGATGCTTGGTTTTTTGGCACTTTATTAAGCGCTCCGGTCATAAATGAATGGATCTCCCTTGCCTGGGATGAATTATTTTGGCAGGAGGAGTGGAGGAATGAGAGAGGAGCGAGAGGATTGGGAGGAGTGAGAGAGTAGTGAGAGATGAGGGAGAGAGATCAGTGAGAGAGCACTGAGAAAGCAGTGAGAGATCAATGAGAGGGCAGGGAGAGAGGAGGGAGATTGATGAAAGATCAGTGAGAGAGGAGTAAGAGGAGTGAGAGAGCAGTGAGAGAGCAGTGAGAAGAGTGAGAGAAGAGTGAGAGAGCATTGAGAGAGGAGTGAGAGGGCAGTGAGAGAGGAGGGAGAGGAGTGAGAGAGGAGTGGACTGGGACGATATGAATTAGAGGGTTTGACCCAGCACAGCGGTAGCAGGGCCAAGATATAGGAAATATTGGGACCTGCAGGCAACTCTCATCTATCAGCTCTATCATTAGGATTTGTGGAGTTTCAATAGTCCTTCTAGTTGATTCTGTAATGCACTGTAGCTGACATCTGCAATGTTTAAACTTTGGTTCTGTTGGAAAATAACAGCAGCTGTGTATGATTTGTATAATTTATGCTCTTCCTGCAGAAGCATTCAATAGTCTTGTTATGTTAACAGTGTTTTGAGTGCGTCTGACTGTCAGAGTGGTAATATAATGTGTCTGTAACTGCCTCGTTTTATCACTACAGTGTGTTTCGTGTGTGTGGGGCTGTGTATGTTTGTGTGTGCGTGTGCGTGTGCGTGTGTGTGTGTGTATAAATGTAGGCAGCAGCCTCTGCTTACATCAGGGTTTTTTTCAGCTCTAATTAATGTTGACTTATTCAGTCAACACCGCCGCAGTGTATCGCTTTGCTACACAAATTAGCATATAGCTAATTGAAAGCGCAAACAAACTAGCCGAGTCATCTCTGTTATGTGGTTAGGGTGACCACATTGTCCTGCATTTTTCCTTTTGTCCCGCAACCAAACAATACTGTCCAGCATTTTATCAACAAATTCAAACAAATCCAATCAAATCAATATTTATTGGTCGCATACGCAGATTTTCAGATGTTATCGCAAGTGCAATGGAATGTTTGTGTTTCTAGCTCCAACAGTGCAGTAATACCTACAGTAGCAATACAAAACAATACACACATAATCCAAAAAACACCACTAATTTGTAAAAACAAAAGGCTGATTTGTCACATATTTCAGTCAGACATTCCAACCTGTCTCTTGCGGTCATGTTGTGCTTAGATATATCATAAGGATGTGGTACTGATGATGTTAAACAATCCAATCGCTGTTGAGATCGAATATTCTGCGCAGTGCAAGACGAGACCTAGGCCAATGTCATAAGCCTATTGTCAACCAACAACATTTCTCAAATCCTTTCGGGCTAAATTCCAGCTAAACACTTGGAGAGGACATTTAGGCCAAACTACTTACAAAATGCGTGCTTCTGACAAAGAGCTACAAAAGTAAGTAAATAGCCATATTAGATTGAAAGGTAAGGTTATTTCGTCGAACTTGCTCATTAGTTGCCCATTCAACATATTTGCTGCTACTTCACTCAATCTTGTTTAAAAAGTCTAACTTCCCTTCATAACTGTTTTACATTCCCAGACACCAACCAAAAATGCTTCCTTGGCCACATATTCCCAGATTTTCATAAAACAGACACACTTGTGGTTTCTCTTTTCTGCATTGCCAAATTTTGTGCGAGGCAAAAGAGTAGGCTAGGTAACCTTCAATTAGCTAGTTCAGCGCAGTGGGAGTAGAGGTGTAGTGCTGCCACTTCTTACAATGGTGCTAATTTAGTAAAGTTAGATCAAAACTGAATCAATGTCTTGGTAGATCATATAATGTCATGAATGTCCGGCGAAATCATCCCGTTATTTGGGTATTTTATATGTGATCACCCTATATGTGGTTCCGGCTGTCACTTCATATTCTCAATGAACATGGGCTCCTGAGTGGCACAGCGGTCTAAGGCACTGCATCTAAGTGCTTGATGTGTCACTACAGAGACCCTTGTTTGAATCCAGGCTGTATCACAACCAGCAGTGATTGGGAGTCCCATAGGGCTGTGCGTTCATTTGTTTGTTTCTCTTTATTGTTTTTGTTGCTGGTTCACATTCAAATAAATTATGATGAACCCAAATCATGCTGTGCCTCGGTCTACCCATTTCGACGTCCGTTACAGTATGTGAGAGACCCAAGAGTGGGAGGAATGAGGTGGTCCTTCGGTGGGCACAACAGGGTGCTCTCTTGCTCTGTGGTACTTGGCACAGACACTGCTCAAAAAGACCCCTGTATGCACACTATGCTGCCTGGATTCAACTGATTTCTCACTGCGAAGCAATACCTTTATGAGCTCTCACAGAACAACTCCTAAAGCTACTGTGTGTAAACTGAAGACCTACCCTGGAATGTGCCAGGAGGGAGAGCTGCCTGAAATACAGTACAGAAAGCCTGCCCTGTGTGAGAGTGACAGAGAGAGAGAGAGAAGAGAGGGAGACCGAGAGAGAGTGAGTGAACCAGGAAGAGAGAGAGAGATGCATGGAAAGGGGAGCAGAACAGAGAGAGTGAGGCAGGGAGAGCGAGAGGCAGGGAGAGAGAGAGAGGCAGGGAGAGTGAACAAGAGGCAGGGAGAGAGAGAGAGAGAGAGAGAGAGAGAGAGAGTGAGGCAGGCAGGCAGGCAGGCAGAGAGAGAGCATGTGAGTGTGTGTGTGAGGGAGAAGAAACGGCACACAGTGGAGTATTGCTCAGTGACTGGTGGCTGAGGTGAGGTGTAAAGCTGTAGGGGACTTTCTAATAATCAGGGGACCTGAAGACCCTGTCTTTTGTCAAAGAGGAATCAA
The DNA here is from genome assembly GCF_021184085.1 of Oncorhynchus gorbuscha. Classification (NCBI taxonomy): domain Eukaryota; kingdom Metazoa; phylum Chordata; class Actinopteri; order Salmoniformes; family Salmonidae; genus Oncorhynchus; species Oncorhynchus gorbuscha. Next base: position 73,964,803 of record NC_060181.1, read on the forward strand.
AACGATATCGGCTCTGTAGAGGCTGGACTAAAGGGCTGAAGGAATATGGAAGAAAAAAAGGAGAAACGGAATAAAGGTAGAGGAATGTTTTCAGTGTGACTTTTTCCCAAACCACCATTTTCCATCCATCACATCCGGCGAAACTCACCACCTTCCCAGCACAGAGGGCGGACCTGGCTGGAAGTGTGTGTGTGACAGTAAGAAAGGGAGGAAGAGTGTCTGTGACACCTGTCATCACTCATTATGCTGTTGATCCATTTCCATAGCACTGACACACACAGGTGCAGTTCTTAGCGAGCGCAGCAGAGACACCTGAGAATTTTCTGACAAACACATACCTCCTGTCTCATCTTCTCCATTGAAATGACGATGTCAGGTTTAAACCGAGCGGTCGCTGCCTTCTGACAGTGTGGATACCTTCTGTCCAAACTGGCACACGGGAGTTGAGCACATTCTTATCATTATACTTTCCTGATTTCAAATGGATTCAACCTCTTTGATCAACAGGTAATAATGTGGACCTGAGAAAAGGATTGAATGTGAGATATCGTGCTTAGGGTATTTGCCCTCCGGTTTGGAATACTTGGAACAGAGCGAAAGTCATAGAGCTCTCTATTGTTCATTTTTTTTGCTAAGTTATTGTCCGTCCGTCATTAGCTACGACTACTTGAATAATTAACCGAGGTGAAGTCTGTACCCATGGACAGCCTTCTCTGACTTAATCCCACGTAGTTGAACACTGACAGACGTTATGAGGGTTGACTTTGAGCTCTGAGCATGTGGAGACTCTTAAGGACCAGATCTATCCCTCTCTGCTCCTCTCTCACCACGTAACAGACTTGGAAGAGTTAGTGTGCCATTGTAAGGGACGTGCTGGAGGTGTATGGCGACTGACATAATGAACCTGCATGGGAACGTATCGGAGTTGATCTCTTCTGCCGTCAGAGCCATAACGCTTCCGTCCTTTGACCCCGACCCTGACCCTTGGCCTAACGGTCCAGAGAGACTTCTAGGAAATGAAAGCAGGAATTTTTCAAATGGGTGTAACGGGAATGATGTCGGCAATGTGCATGACTTTCCGCCAGGCAACTGGACGCATAGCGGCAAGGTTTACAGTGATGGAGCAAGGATTCTGGCATCATCGCAGTGTGTGAAGGGGATGAAAGCAGTGGACAAGAACTGGGCTGCTTTGCTGATCCTGGCGGTCATTGCCGTTACAGTGACGGGTAACATCCTGGTCATCATCGCAGTGTCTCTGGAGAAGAAGCTCCAGAACGCCACCAACTACTTCCTGATGTCGCTGGCTGTCGCCGACATGCTGCTGGGCATCCTGGTCATGCCCATCTCCATGGTGACAATTCTCTATGGTGAGTTCCAGCTCAAGTTCAAAACTTTGTCTCATTGTTTGGTTAAACATTTACATTTGTCTTTGGCTTGCACACGTAAAGACGTACAAAAAAAAACAGAAAACAGAGAATGACATCATAATACTTAAAGTCTATAAACAAGAGTGTGTTTTGTATATTTGACACTTACGTTACTGTTCTCAGATTTTGTATTCATAATAACGACCGTGAAGCTATAACTGAGACCTGTGCTGACACAAGCAACTAACATAGACAATCACCCATAAAACCCAATACAAAACAGGCTACCTAAATATGGTTCCCTATCAGAGACAATGACTAACACCTGCCTCTGATTGAGAACCATATCAGGCCCAAACACAGAAACAGACAAACTAGACATCCAACATAGAATGCCCACTCAGATCACACCCTGACCAAACAAAACATAGAAACATACAAAGCAAACTATGGTCAGGGTGTGGCAATTTGACTGTACAGGATTTGGTTGTCTAACCTAGCTATCTTAAGAAGAATGCAGGTACTGTAAATCGCTCTAGATAAGAGCATCTGCTAGATGACTAAAATGTCAAATGTAAATGTTTTACATACAGATCTCCTATTACTGTATTGATGTCACAAATGTATCATGTGTACAGTTCTTTATTAAAAATGTCATTATTTGTTACATTTGACTGTGTAAAACCTAGCAGTACTACTTATTTCTCTGAGTGAGGCATATAGCATTTTGAAAAAAAAACTGATTATTTGTCTCTGAAATATAACCATTAAGTGATATATTTTATATAAATATGTCTGTCATTGAACAACCCCATACAATGATTAGATAGTGAAAAAAAAACACCAATCTCTTTCATATTTTATTTAAACAATAAAAGCTCATTTACCTACATTTCTGAAAATGGATATATAGTGTTTTTGAATGTAACTCTTCATTTATTTATAGTAGTATTTAGTATGTATTTCATATTTATTAGGATCCCAAATTAGCTGCTGCCGAGGCAGGCGCTTCTCTTTCTGGGGTCCAAACAGGAAACAATGTCTGTGTGTTTCTTCACAGTCCCTGTTGTGCCACGAGGTGTTCATTTATCTGGTTATTGAATCTGGTTTTTATTACTAGCTTGAGTTACCTGGGGTGGCAGAGAGTTTCATTTGGTCATGGCTCTATTTAATACTGTTTGCTTCCCAGCCTCTGTTCTGGACCTGGGGACTGTGAAGAGACTTCTGGTTGCACGTGTTGTTTGATGTCGATGAGTGTCCGAACTGTGTGCCAACTGCTTGTACAGATATTGTCAACACCTCGCACAAAGACCAACAGTGATGCAGTAAATCTCTCCTCAACTTTGAATGAGGAGAGATTGAAATGCATGTCATTGACATTCACCTTCCGTGTACATCTAAATGCAATGCATGCTGCTCTCTTCTGGACAAACTGCAATTTGTGTATGTTTTTCTAGCCTAAAAACTGTTTGGTCGACTAAGATGTCAAGAAATCAGTCCTCTTTCCTATTTTAGTAACCATTGAGTCTATATGTTTTCACCATGATAACTTGCTATCTAGGGTAACAGCCAGCAGTTTAGACTCCTCAATTTGCTCAATCGCCACATTTTTCAATTATAGATCCAGATGAGGTTTAGGTTTGTTTGAGTGATTTGTCCCAAAAATAATGCTTTTAGTTTTTGAGATATTTAGCACCAGCCTATTTCTAGTTACTCAATCTAAAACTGACTGGAGCTCTACGTTAACTTCTCTAGGGTAGGGGACAGCATTCAGAATTTCGGATGAAAAGCGTGCCCAAATTAAACTGCTTGCTACTCAGGCCCAGAAGATAGGATATGCATAAAATTGGTAGATTTGGATTTTAAAAAACTGTTAAAATAGTGTCTGTGAGTATAACAGAACTGATTTGGCAGGTGAAAACCTGAGAAAAATCCATCCAGGAAGTAGGATTTATTTTTGTTTTGTAGTTTTCTATTCAATGCCATTTCAGTATCCATTCAAATTGCAGCTCCTATGCCTTCCACTAGATGTCAACAGTCTTTAGAAATGGTTTCAGGCTTGTATTCTGAGTGGACCCTGCAGTGTCACAGAGCTTTTTCATGCGCGCGACCGAGAGAGTGCCTTTCTTGTTTACCTTTTATATTGAGGACGTTATTGTCCGGTTGAAATATTATCGATTATTTAGGCTTAAAACAACCTGAGGATTGAATATAAACATTGCTTGACATGTTTCTATAAACTTTACGGATACAATTAGGATTTTTTGTCTGCCTGTTGTGACTGTGTTTGAGGCTGTCGATTACTGAAGAAAACGCACAAACAAAATGGAGGTTTTTGGATATAAAGAGAGACTTTATCGAACAAAACAAACTTCTGAGTGCAACCATATGAAGATCATCAAAGGTAAGTGATTAATTTGATCTCTATTTCTGACTTGTGTAACTCTTCTACTTGGCTGGTTACTGTTTGTAATGATTTGTCTGCTGGGCGATGTTCTCAAATATTCGTACGGTATGCTTTCGCCGTAAATCCTTTTAAAAATCTGACACCGTGGTTGGATTCACAAGAAGTTCATCTTTAAACCTATGTGAAATACTTGCATGTTATCTGAATTTGTATAATAACTATTTCTGTATTTGAATTTGGCGCTCTGCAATTTCACTGGATGTTGGCCAGGTGGGACGCTAGCATCCCACATTTTACTGTTGATAAGGCAGAGGATGGTTAAGGCAGTTAATCCATAACATGTTTTTTTCAGCAATGTGTTATGATCAATGATATTGAAAGCTGCACTGAAGTCTAACAATCTCCCAAAATCTTATTATTATCAATGTATGCTGGAGCTGACATTCTTCATTGTTGTATTGTACAGAATTAGTTGGTTGTTTAACATTATTATTAAAATTGTTAGAATGATTAAGTCATGCGTGGAACCTCCAGCTGTTTGTTTTTTCACAAGTGGCTCAATAAGAAGCAGAGAAATATTTGGAGAATTTCAATTCAATACATTTTGTGGTTGTGGTTTTGCAATGTGTTGATATTTTGGTTATATTTATATGCTATATACACCGGCTAGTTTATTACCGACACCAACCTGTTCACAAAAATGTATCGCTCCTACAGGCAGTGAGTCACATGGCTGTGGCTTGTAATATAAAGTAGACAGACAGGCATCTTGTTACTGTTCTATTGAACGTTAGCATGGCCATAACAAGTGACCTAAGCAACTTTGAGCGTGGTACAGTATGAGCACCGGTGCCAGGAGCACCGGATCCAGTATCTCAGAAACATCCGCCCTCCTGGGCTTTTCACGCACAACAGTCTCTAGGGTTTGCCGAGAAAGGTGTGACAAACAAAAAACATCCAGTCAGCGGCAGTCCTGTGAGCGAAAATAGCTAGTTGAAGAGAAAGGTCGAAGAAGAATGGCAAGAATCTTGTAAGTTCACAGGCGGTCCACAAACAGAACGACAATGGTGTGCAGAAAGGCATCTCGGAATGCGCAAATTGTTGATCCTTATCACAGATTGTCTATATTGCAGCAGATGACCACACAGGTTCCACTACTATCAGTTCAAAACAAGAAGAAGCGGCTCCAGTGGACACGCAATCACCAACACTGGACAACTGATGAGTGGAAAACCATCACCTGGAACCTGACAGCGAGTTCAGTTTACTTGATTGACCTGCACAGTCCCCAGACCTCAACCCAATAGAACATATTTGACATGAGATGGAACTGGCTGTTCACAGCATGAATGTTGAATTATTTTTTCCCCCTTTATTTAACTAGGCAAGTCATTTAAGAACATATTGTTATTTACAATGACTGCCTACCCCGGCCAAACCCTAACCCGGAAGACGCTGGGACAATTGTGCACTGCCTTATGGGACTCCCAATCACAGCTGGTTGTGTTACAGCCTGGAATTGATGCCGCTAGCACTGAAATACAGTGTCTTAGACCACTGCGCCACTCGGAAGCACCTATGTACCGCCGTCCAATCTGCAGCAACTGTGGAACGGTTCCGACATTGTGTAGAATGCTCCGAAAGAATTCAGGCTATTTTGGAGGCTAGGCCGGGTCTGACCCTGTTCTAGACGGGTGTATCTAATAATCTGGTAGCATTGAAAGTACCAATTACTGGGATTGTTACTGAATATGGGCTATATTGCGATCATCCCTTAGAGCGATCTTTACTCTGGAAGCTGGATAGACATGTACAGTGGAAGCTGTCAGATATTTGCCTATATGGCTTTGTATACCCCATCTGATCTGGTGAACACACCACATACCCACAATGCTTTGTGCAAGTACTGAATGTCACCAACATTTTTTTCACCTGAAACATGGAGTGGAGAGGACTCTCTCTGAATAGAGTGCTGACTCTCTCTGAATAGATCTCTCTCTCTCTCTTTCCCAGCTTCTCGAGGGATTGGAGTTAGACAGTCTGTTGTTTCCTAAGTCCCTCGCTGTGCCTTTCTAAATGTGTAAATGTCACAAGTCTGCTTTTATAAGGAGCTTTAAGCCCTAAGTAGAGACCTCATTTGCATGAAAACGAGGGAGTGTAGTAAATGAGTCTGAAGGAAGTGTGCTTCTGTGAAAAGTACGACCTCTGCTGCTTATTAGATGTTCCCCTTTAATAAGCAGACAAAAGAACTCATTAAACGTTGGGATGCCAACAGAAACTCGTCAGATACTTTGTCATTATTTTCTTGTGTTGCTACTTTGTCGCTAAATTGCCCACAGTGGATTGGATTCATCTGGCACATGAAAAGACTGAGCAAACAGAGAATCTTTTCATTACAGAGAGAACAACAACTGTATTACAGGCCTGTCTGTCTATTACATGATGTTGGGGATTAGATGTCTTGATTCTTATGAATGCATATAAATGAGGTTTTACCCTTTGAACAGTGTCCAGAGTCAACCAATAATTTATTAGCTTGCCATTGCTATAGATTATGTGAGGGTTTATTAATTGTCTGCCTTTCGGTGATGTGACACCAGATTACAGCCCCATAGGGCTCTGATTCAAGGTAGGGTAGAAGATGAACATGAAAAGTCTCACCTGCCAGCCATTCTTAGAAGGCTTGCGAGATTAAGGCCTTCATGGTCCACTGAGTTATAATCAATCACTCTGTTTTATGGACACTTTTAACTGGGCTGAGTAGACACCAAAGGCGACGTCTGGATGTTCATGAGAACTGAGTACTCTGTTATGGTCTTAATAGAGGTTAGCCAGACCCTCCAGTCCTGTCCTGTGGGACTGTTAGGAAGACAGCACCTTTCTTCAGCCTCGCCACTCATTTAGCTCTACTGCCCTCTGGAAATAAGGAAATGATTTCATCTCTTTATTGATTTGTCTCTCTCTCTTCTCGGTTATGTCAGGATCCTGATACCTGGTCTGTGTCTCCCACCTCCACCACTTTCATGGCTTTAATTGCTCTCCTTTCCTTTGCTTTGTTTTGCTTACACTCATGCACTGTTTCGCTCTTAGAGGGGTGCATGACAGAGAAAAACAGAGACCTCTTTTCAGAGTTTGTGTTTTTGAAGACAGACATTTTTGACAGGCAGGTATGCCATGTTCTCTTGCCGATGCAGTAAGTGTGCTCTAGTTTCTTGGTGTTGTCTAGATCATGACATAAAGAATGAATCATTGTCTTCCTACTGGGCACATATCAGTTCACCGTTTAGTTTTGTTTGACTTTAAGTTGATTTTCATGTGAAATCAAAACATTTAATTTAGGTAAAAGTTAGTTGAAAAAAGACGAAATGCCCTTATGTTTATTTTTTGCAAATCCAATTAGTTTTCCATGTTGATTCAACGTCATCGCATAGATTTTCTGGGGCTGAAATTACGTGGAAACGACGTTGATTCAACCATTTTTTGCGCTTGTCGGTTATGACTAATGCTTAACTAAGGGGAAATGTGTTTCATATAACCCCGTAAAATCCTTTGACCCTCGCTCTTTAGACTGTCTTTATAGAAGAAGATTACCCCCTTGGTAAAAATAGACCTAATCCCCTGGGTGATGGACTAGAGAGGGAGGGAGAGAGAGAGAGAGAGAGAGAGAGAGAGAGAGAGAGAGAGAGAGAGAGAGAGAGAGAGAGAGAGAGAGAGAGAGAGAGAGAGAGAAGAGAGAGAGAGAGAGAGAGAGAGAGAGAGAGAGAGAGAGAGATGAGTGGTTTTGTGGTTAGGGAGAAAACTTGGTTTGTGCTCAGACGTTTAGCCAGACACGGGGGAAATTTCAGGTCAAGCCAGCAGCAGCAAAACAAGATTCAAAAGAGCAGCCAGCATGAGGATTAGGGTGGCAGGTAGCCTAGCGGTTAAGATCGCTGGGCCAGTAACCGAAATGTCACTGGTTTGAATCCTAAAGCTGACTAGGTGAAAAATCTGTTGATGTGCCCTTGAGCAAGGCACTTAATTGCTCCTTTAAGTCTCTCTGGATAAGAGTGTCTGCTAAAGGACAAAAAAATGAAGGAAAGACTGAGTCTCAGCAGCTTCCTCTCAGACACAACCAAACACAAAACAAAGCCTTGTCATTATCTGCTCTCAGAGAACCAGATGTGTTAGCAGGGCAAAAGAGGGGTATACAACAATGCAGGCTCAAGGAGTTAGCCTGTTAACTTGCTTAAATATATAGATATATTTTTAAAGATATAAACTTCAAATGGGCATGGTCTACTTAACAACCAAAAACACATACAGTATGTACATTTCTGGTTGTTTATCGAAGTTAGCTGGCTAACTCATCGATGCTGCTTTGTAGTATACCCCTCAGGTAAATCACAGACGGAGAGATACAAGAGGAGGAAAATAAACAAATTGGTTTCTAGGGCAAAATACAAGAGATGGGAATGATAGAGTTCCTGATGCTTCAATCAATGGAGGGACTGGGAGAGAAACATCTGAATGAGAGAAAGAGACAGAGGGAAGAGACAGAAGCCCTGTTTATACCCGGTTTTAACTTGCATCCTTTGTCCTGATCTTGTCCACATTCTGAATATGCCCACATTTTTAGAAAGGTGTAGACAATCAAAAGACACATTGTGATCTGATTGTGATCAGATCATCCTGCCCACCTCTGGAGATAGTCAGACACACATTGTGTCTGGATATCTTACAAGTGTCGACATATTGGGATAGAGAAACTATTTAAATCATCATTACTTTGCCCTCTAAAATCATTGGCAGGTGGTACCATTGACCGAGAACATCAATGTGTCTTACAATAAATAAATAAATATTATTTTGAAAGAATAGCTGTGAAATAATTTGCATAAGGGACCAGGAAACCTGTTCACAATGCAGACACAGTGGACAGATAACAGACACACTGTAATACCACGCGTAAACACATTTTGGGAAATGTGGGCAAAATTAGAATGTAGACAAGATCAGGACAAAGGACACATGTTAGCACTAGGTATAAACGGGACTAGAGAGGGACAAGAGAGAGCGAGAGAGAGAAAGGGAGAGAAAGAGAGAGACAGAGAGAAGAGGAGGCTGACTGAGTGTATAGGTGTTTGATACAGGAGCAGTTTGAGAAAGGATTTAGAAAACAGACCCGAGAAAGAGAAATGGAGAGATCAAGAGAGGCGAACATCTTTTCTTGCTTATCCTCCCACCGTTATTTGAGCTACATAACTACCCTCATTTGGGGTTCTTTGGTACATGATGTCATAGTCATGGATATTTGATAGTTTGTTTCTGATCCACTGTTTATGCGTCTGTATTATTGGTACAGGCCCCGTGTTTCAAATTCTACCTACTGGAGCCCACCAACGCTTTACTGTGTAAATGCTGCAGTTAGAGGCAGAGGTAGTGGATTGGGGGATGTATTTATTTATACGGCTCTGTGTTTATTTTTGGAGTCTCTGACTGCTTCCAGTCCTCCTCAAACTAGTTATAAAACCCTATTACACCAACGTCAAGACCAGGAATGGGGGCATCAACCATGACAGATTGTACACATGCATGCACCGCACACGCACACGCACACACACACACACACACACACACACACACACACACACACACACACACACACACACACACACACACACACACACACACACACACACACACACACACACACACACACACAGAGTCAGTATTGGGTTTTAAGAACCTGGTATCAAACACAAAAAATACTGCTATTAAACCCCAGAATAATACAGGATATCAGTAATGAACACTGTATCCACGGTGATAGACAATTTGGGAACACGTCATACATAAATGCTGTTACCAGGGTGATGATGAACCCCAATTTAAATCCCAAATGGCTAGTTGCCATGACTCTCATCCATTGACTCAAGCGTTGTAACTATTGGCCTCACTGTGTGAGGTGTGCAAGTGTGACATATACTGCATTGTACTCTCAGAGTCGTCGTTAAGAAATCTCAGTTATCCAAACTATGAACCTGTGGACCAGACATCAGTTACTGATGACTGAAAAATGGTCTTTGGTTGGGTGAAAATGAATGCAGAACACTTTATGACATAAATAGTATGGCACACAGTAGATGGACTGTACGTGTCAGCTTCATTCTCTGAATATTATGTGGAATTGTAGAATGTGTAAATAATGTAGAAAGACGTGGTGTCTTTCCTTCTATTTGGGCATTTCTCTGACATGTGTGAGGGTATAGATTGTAACTACAGGTGTTGTGGTGAAGCTAATCCGAGGTTTCCAAATGAACTGGGATTCAAGCCCAGTCAGAATACCCAGGATGACTGCTGATGTTACCTGAAACACCAAACTGCAGCAAAAGTCAAAGGTCTCAGAGGAAATGAGTGAATTAGAGACAGAAGGAGAGACAGCGCAATAGACACATTGAGAGACAGAGCGAGAGACAGACATGGACAGACAGAAAGAGACGACTACCTCCTGTCACGTTCTGACCTTTATTTTCCTTTGTTTTGTCTTTATTTAGTATGGTCAGGGCGTGAGTTGGGGTGGGCAGTCTATGTTTGTGTTTCTATGTTTTTTTTCTATTTCTGTGTTTGGCCTGATATGGTTCTCAATCAGAGGCAGCTGTTTATAGTTGTCCCTGATTGAGAACCATATTTAGGTAGCCTGGGTTTCACTGTTGGTTTGTGGGTGTTTGTTTCCGTGTCTGTGTTTGTCACCACACGGGACTGTTTGGGTTTGGTTTTCGTTATTGTTCACATTTATTGTTGTGTATTTCTTAGTGTTCAGTTGATGTTTTATAATAAATGATATGGACACTTAACCACGCTGCGTTTTGGTCCGATCCCTCCAATCTGGCGTTACACCTCAACTGTCTGCTCCGATCCACTGTATTCTTTCCTACATTTTCTCATTGGTTATTGTGTTTTGTTGCTTTGCGTTCGTGTCAAGGTCAGTGGTCACAGGGCTATGAAATGATGTATGTGACTCTCAGTCACTCTAGTACATTCTACAACATTCTACAATCACTCTATAACCATGTTAGATTTGTTTAAATTCAACAACAAAATTGTACCTTGCATTCATGCCAATAAAGCATTTGAAATGAAACAATTAAATCAAGAAAGACAACAAGAGAGACATAAACAGAATATACAGAAACAAACTTACAAGAGCCTTAGTAGGATAATTGGGTTTTCCAAACTTTTTCCTGAAGCGATTACCCAGCTCGCACATAACGTTCTGAGAACCATATGTTCCTTAGAGCTTATTGAGAGCGTTGTTGTTCTATGGTTATTTGGCATACAACCTTCCCACAACCTTCTGGGAATGGTGCTTCACATTGGGCATAGTTGCTTCAAAATGGGTAAAAACTGTTTGTATCAATGTTGGTTACATGTTATTTCAACCCCCCAAAATATTGAATAAATGTGCAAAAGTGATTGGATTTGCAAAAAGTAATCAACTTAAGGGCATTTTGTTTGAATTCACATTAGTTGAAAACTCAACTAAATTCAAATTAAACGTTGAATTTACGTCTGTGCCCACATGCACACTGATTTAAAGCAACGGTATTCTAAGGATATGCTTGTTTAAAAATTCCGCAGCTGCAATTAAAAAATAATAATCTTAACAATGAAATAAATAGGTGACCCTGAAAGCCGATAGGACTCGCCATAATAACCAATCTGCAGAAGGGACAAGTGAAGACAGATGGACGTTTAAATTAGACGTTCATTCATACTGCCTCTATTAGGCCTATTATTACTGAACCCCATAGGGTGTAATGCAGCAACTTCTTCACAGGTTACGTTACGTTCTTTTCCCCCTCATCAATCTACACACAACACCCCACAATGACAGAGCAAAAACAGGTTTTTAGAATTTTTTGCAAATGTATTACATATAAAAATCTAAAATATCACATTTACATAAGTATTCAGACCATTTACTTAGTACTTTGTTGAAGCACCTTTGGCAGCAATTACAGCCTCGTGGCTTCTTGGGTATGACGCTACAAGCTTGGCACACCTGTGTTTAGGGAGTTTCTCTCATTCTTCTCTGCAGATCCGTCGCACAGCTATTTTCAAGCCTCTCCAGAGATTTATGGTCCGTCGGGTTCAAGTCCTGGCTTTGGCTGGGCCACTCAAGAATATTAAGAGACTTGTCCCGAAGTCACACCTGCGTTGTCTTGGCTGTGTGCTTAGGGTCGATGTCGTGTTGGAATGTGAACATTCGCCCCAGAGTGCTCTGGAGCAAGTTTTCATCAAGGATCTCTCTGTATTTTTCTCCGTTTATCTTTCCCTCGATCCTGACTTGTCTCCCAGTCCCTGCCGCTGAAAAAGATCCCCCCCAAAGCATGATTCTGCCAGAACCATGCTTCACCGTAGGGATAGTGCCAGGTTTCCTCCAGAAGTGACGCTTGGCATTCAGGCCAAAAATGTCAGTCTTTGTTTCATCAGACTGAGAATCTTGTTTCTCATTGTATGAGAGTCCTTTAGGTGCCTTTTTTCAAACTCCAAGAGAGCTGTCATGTGCCTTTTACTGAGGAGTGGCTTCCGTCTGGCCACTCTACAATAAAGGCCTGATTGGTGGAGTGCTGCAGAGATGGTTGTCCATCTGAAAGGTTCTCCTATCTCCACAGAGGAACTCTGGAGCTCTGTCAGTGTGACCATCGAGTTCATGGTCACCTCCCGGACCAAGGCCCTTCTCTTCTGATTGCTCAGTTTGGCTGAGTGGCCAGCTCTAGGAAAAGTCTTGGTGGTTCCAAACTTCTTCCATTTAAGAATGATGGAGGCCACTGTGTTCTTGGGGACCTTCAATGCTGCAGAAATGTTGTTAGTACCCTTCCCCAGATCTGTGCATTGACACAATCCTGTCTCTGAGCTCTACTGACAATTCTTTCGACCACATTGCTTGGTCTTTGCTCTGACAAGCACTGTCAACTGCAGGACCTTATAAAGACAGGTGTGTACCTTTCCAAATCCAATCAATTTAATTTACCACATGTGGACTCATGAAAATTCTCAAGGATGACCAATAGAAACAAGATGCACCTAAGCTCAATTTTGAGTCTCATAGTGTCATGTCCTGACCTTAGAAAGCCTTTATTTTCTATGGTGGAGTAGGTCAGGGTGTGACTGGGGGTGTTCTAGGCATAATCAAAATGACACTTGACTAGCTAGGTTTCCATCCTATTGGCGACAGATTTTCAAGCGAATATTCTTCATTAAAACTATGCCATTTCAGAGTTTCCTTCAGGAAATTTTAGCACCAGACAACATGACAGGGAAGATTTTAATGCACCAGACATTTAATACATTTACCAGACACCCATATGCATTCAGATCCAGTCTGGTGCAGCCAGCACCATCAATAAACAAGGGATATTGGCCAAGTGAGCCACATTTACATTACCTTAAAAACAGCCTATAACAAATTACAAAGACATTATTCATTGTGTTTCGATGTGTAGCACTTGTATTGGTTTTTAGGCTACTTTCCTTAAACAATAATTGTTTTAATCCAAATGTATCATTTTAAAAGGCTAACTGATTATTAGAAAAACCTTTTGAAATTATGTTAGCAGAGTTGAAAATGTTTTTTCTGATTAAAGAAGCAATAACACTGGCCTTCTTTAGACCAGTTGAGTATCTGGAGCATCAGCATTTGTGGGTTCGATTACAGGCTCAAACTCGTCAGTCTATTCTTGTTATGAGAAATGAAGGCTATTCCATGTGAGAAATTGCCAAGAAACTGAAAATCTCCCTTCACAGAACAGCACAAATTGGCCCTAACCAGAATAGAAAGAGGAGTGGGAGGCACCAGTGCACAACTGAGCAAGAGGACAAGTACATTAGAGTGTCTAGTTTGAGAAACAGACGCCTCACAAGTTCTCAACTGGCAGCTTCATTAAATAGTACCGGCAAAACACCAGTCTCAACATCAACACCAAAGACGTAACTCCGGGATGCTAGCCTTCAATAAGAAAAAAGGCACAACCATCCCCAAAGCAAAATATATATATATATATAAAATAAGTTTGACAACACTCCCCTGTTTTAGACCACCCCTGCCCCCAGTAAATGTTGATCCGTCCCTTAACTGGCCTGAATTGAGTTTGAGTTTATTTTATTTTTACAGGCACAGTGCACATTAATCAACGTTTCAGTAAAAGTGCCGGTTTTAGCCAGCCGGCTAACTTTCAACTGCAGTCCCTGGGCAGGTTATTAAAAACATTTACAATATAGACAATCATTGAGCAGTGAGCACACACAGAGCAACATAGGACAAGCAAGATGTAGCATACATACAGCATAGGACAAAAAGCAGCAAGACAAAATTTATAAAAGCAACAAAGTGTTTCCACACCTCACAAGCCACAGAAAACAGACAACATGGAAAGCGGCAACACACAGCTAAGGACCATGTTCACAAATCTGATTGACCTTTAGCCATGTCTTCATGCATTTTGTGAAAGTGTGATATGTGGTGCAGTTATGTGTGTCTGATGGCAGTGTATTCCAGACATGGGAAGCTCTCACAGAGAAAGCTGATTTACTAAAGGTGCTTTTCCTTAAGGGAACTATACAGTCACCTCTCATGGCAGACCTTGTGGATCTGCTTCCATATGTTTGGGTTTTCTGTTTAACAAAAATACTGAGTGGAGGGGGAGCCAAGCCATTTAGGATCTTGAATACAAGACATGCGTCGGTGTATTGCACAAGACTTTCCCAACTCAGGAGCTCATGCTTTCTGAGGATGTAACAGTGATTATGGCTATTGGGCTTCCTATCAAGCACTTTGAGAGCCTGTTTGTAGACAGACTGAATAGGTTTTAATATTGTATAGCAAGCTTGGGCCCAACTAGTCAAGCAGTATGTTAAGTGGGGGAGTATCATAGATTTGAAGTACAGTTTTGCTACCTCTGTAAGTCAAACAATTTCGTATAAATGGGAAATTAGCTAGGTTGAATTTGGTTATTTGAATTACCTTTATCACATGCTTTTTAAAAGAGAGGTTGGAATCAAGTATGATGCCAAAGTACTTAAAATCAGATACCACCTGGAGCTTCTCCCCTGACACATATACATCTGGCTCAGTAGCATCTGTTGCCTTCTTTGTGAAGAACATGCAAACAGTTTTTTTCACATTGAGATGCAAACACGAGTCACTGAGCCACTTTGTAACCTGGACCATTACAGTAGTGAGTTCGTGTGCAGCTTGTTGTTTGCTCTTTGCATGCACATATATCACTGTATCATCTGCATACATTTGAACTTCAGACCCAGTACAGACAGAAGGCAGATCATTAATGTACAGGCTGAACATGAGAGGCCCCAGTATTGACCCTTGGGGCACGCCCACGTCATCGCTAAGAGTGGGCGACAGTTCATTGCTCACTCTGACACACTTAGTACTGCCTTCAAGGTATGATTTTATCCATCTCAAGGCATCGGGGGAAAAGTTGAACTTGGACAATTTTGAGATGAGAATCTCATGGTTAACAGTATCAAAAGCCTTCCTTAGTTCCAGAAACACAGCCCAAAAAAACGACCCCTTTGTCCATCTTGGACTTCACATTTTCCAGAAGAAAGCAGTTGGCCGTTTCTGTGGAGTGTTTCGCTCTGAAGCCAAACTGCATGGAGTGTAATGTGAAGGAGCTGTTGTTGAGGTGGGCGATCAGTTGTTCTGCTACACACTTTTCAACAACTTTTGACACCACAGGTAGTATACTAATGGGCCTGTAGTTATTCACGTCAGCAGGGTCGCCTGTTTTAAAGATGGCCATTATTATGGCCGACTTCCATACCCTTGGAAACACCCAGAGACCAATAGATGTGTTGGTGACCTTAGTAATGGGGCCAATGAGTGACTTTAGTGAGCTAATCACCTTGTTCACCTTTGACTCAGAAACCTCCCTTATGATGAAGATAGGTTGAGCGTCATTCACTAGCACTGAGCCCAAGAAACCAGGGGAGGGGTTCTGTGTCAGTACCCTGACAGAATCAATAAAGTAGGAATTGAAGGCTATTGCTATTTTGACGGCATCCTGTGTTAGATTGTTATTCACCATGATTTCTAGTCTTTTGGCAGTGTTACTATGGTCTTTCCCTGTTAACTTTTTTAGATAATCCCAGATCAATTTAGAATTTCCCTTTGCTTCACCAACTATGTTAATAAAAAAGTTTGCCTTGGCCTGTCTGACTTCTTTCATCACCTTATTTCTCGACATGGTAAACCTACGTCTGTCATGCTCTAATTTGGATCTTAGGGCTATTTTGAGAGCATAATTTCATTCTTTCATCAATTTCCAGATTTCTCCATTTAGCCAAGGAAGAGTTTTCTTTTGGCCAGGTTTGGATTTGATTTTCTTTAGGAAACCATTTATTGTAGTCTGGATTGTGGATAGAAAAACCTGACTATCAGCTTCCACGTCTGTATAGGACAAGAGATCATTCCAGTTAATTCCCTTAATTGCGTTTTCAAAATAGTTTAATTCAATCCTAGGTATTCTTAGTTGATCCGGCTTTCTAACAGTAGAGAGGTTAAACCTGCTCTTAGACAGCTTTCTGGCTATACGTGTCAGATTATGATCTGATAGCCCAGTAACCATATTGAATGAGTTAGTCACTCTCTCTGGTTTATTACTGAACACCAAATCAATCTGTGTTTTAGAGCAACGAGTCACCCTCGTCGGCCCTTTAACTAGCTGTGTAAGGTCATTGGTGAAGATCATAAGACATGTCTGTTACAAGTGGGAAGAGATGGTTAGATTTTTCGCCCCATCAGATCACATTTTCATCAAATATGCAAGGTTACAGTGATTTTAATTGAATTTCAGTTTCCATGCATCATTTACAAACGGTTTAAGTTACGCCCACGCATCTCAAGTTTGGATTCGGCCCACAGAAAATATAAGGTCGCATAGGATCTCATAAAAACACCGCCACATGTCTGCGGGTTACCCGGCTGGTTAGTCACTCAGCTCGTCACCTCTCACCCCCATGTGACGTGTTTGTTTGGGCTGTACTGTTCAGCAAATTGATGATCAGCAAATTGCCTTCTACTCTCTTCTCTCTCAGAGCTTTCCATATTCACCCTCTCTCTCTCATCTCCAATTATCTCCATCTCTTCTTCTCAAGACACACCTGAAGATGAATAGAAGCGCTGCATTATTATTACGAACACATTTCCTGGCTGTTTCAACATCATACACACAGTCACATGGTCTGACGGTGTGTTTCTAGGTTCTGAACAGAATGTAATAACTGTGAATGTAATCTTCTCAAAAGGAGCAGGCCTCCTGCTGTTCTGAATAAGAATCACAATCTTCCAGCTAATATACAGGATTGGTTGTTGTCAGAACACATACATTATGTTGGAATAACCTGTCATTGTGTCAAGATTTTTACCCCATTGTACTGACCCTGGTGGAATAGAGTTCTGTGAGCTTTCATGTCAATTAGTTTATTTCACGTGTACGTGGAGAGATTTAGGGTTTATAAAGGCAGACTCATTCTTTATGGTAATGACTGTGACGAGCACCTTTTAGAATTTCTTTGATGTAGAGCGGTAGAGAGGTAGAGAGAGAGAGAGGAGGAGGAGGAGAAGGATAGAAAGGGAGAGACAGAGAGATTACAGAGAAACATGAGAAATACACTATTTACAATTCACCACTGACATACAGGATGGCAGCCCTGAGGAAGTAAATAAGATCGGGTTAGAGAGAAAAACCCTGTTCTCTATGCTGGGTGGGTCCACATAATTTAACAGATCCTTTAGCGGTCTCTGGAGCGACTCTTTATGTCTGAGTCGTTGATGAAAAACTTGGTGTATATACAATTTGTGGTCATGCAGGTCTCTAGCTCTCCATCTCTTTGTTTTCTCTCCATCTATGCCCCTCTCCTCTCACTTTATCTTTTACTCGTCCTCTTTCCCTTTCTCTACCACTCTTCTCCCCCTCTCTCCCTCCACCCTGCTCTCTGTTTGGTAGGAAACACAAATCCAGCTTTGGTCAGGGGGAAGGCAAGAAAGCCTGAAGCTGTCAGCAAGTTTGAGGAGAAAAGCTCTTTCATTTATCTCCAGTGCCCAGATTGATGCCCCTGCCAATATCTGTATGAGAATATACAGCCTCCCTCTGTGGATAAAGGCTCCTTCCCTGGATTCCCTGCCTCTGGGCTCTCTTCTGCTTCCGTCAGTCAATATTGTCTTGTTTCCCGTTTTTACCCCACTGGGTACAGCAGGCGGACAAGCGGAAAAAAAATAACTTAACCCGACTTGTCCTCTTTCTTAGGGTGTTCAGACGAGCGTGTGCACTTCTCTGCCGGAGCTGTGAAATGCTACAGTGTCAAGAGTTTTTGAAAGGAGTGAAAATAGGTCCCTTTTCAGCAGACTTCTTTTCAAAAAGTGTTGAAGGGTAATTCACTGTGGTTCTCTGCCTAGCCTTAGACCAACATCATGGCTGCAGGTCAGAAAGACTCGTTTAGGCTAAATCCTACAGGGTGGGATGGAGCCAAATCAGGCAGGCTCTGCTGGTCATACACTACACGACTTCTAAAATCTTAACTTGCTCACATTTTCCCAAATATTTAATTCCATCCATCATCTACCCCAGCATGCGTGTGCTCGCATTACACGATGATTCCCTAGTTGATCCTGCCTTGCTTTTCTCACTTTTCGTAGGGAAAAAATGTTGACATGTAAACAGTAAGCTGTTTTATTAGTGTGCACATTGTTGTGTAGAAACATCAAAAAAGAGACAGAGGTACAGAATATAGAGTTGTATAAAATAATAATGGGGCCATTTGCACGTCCTTGTGCCCCTTGTGGGTCGAGATTTCACTTAAGGACCAACCAAATGGTCTAAATGAGCAAAATCCGGAGCACCGGATTTCTCTCCACAGCTCAACCTTCTGTCTTCCATCAACTCGGTCCACAACTTGCATGTTGTTGTTGTTTTCCTCTTCACTATCAATGTTTTGGTCTCACATGCTGAGTGCTCATTGGCTATTGGCAGCAGTCCTTGCCAAATCCCATTGTAGCACAAGATGCACAACCAACATATCAGGATATCCGACAGGGGTCTGGAGAACAGAACAGACATCATCGGTGCGTCCTTGACCCGCCCAATGTACTGGTCCTAGCCCAAGTTCATAGGATTTCACCCCGATCATGAAAGTTCATGGCAAAAACGTGTAGGGAATGTACTAGACTATACAGACCACAGGAGGCACATCATCATCATTATAAGATCCTAATCTACAAACATAGACTGGGTCCATTTTCATCCCCCTTTCCTTTTTCTTCCCTTCATCCATTATGGCACTCAGATGGGCAGACCAAAATATCAAATATGATAGAGAAGTGAATGCTGGGACAGCTTGAGGTCTAATGACTTCCCACTTCAGAGAGGTGAGAGAGGTGAGAGAGAGGTAAGAGATGGAGAGAGAGGTGAGACAGAGAGTTGCTGATAAAAAGATGTAGAAAGAGGCATTAGCATTGCTGGAGGTCTAATCCCTTTCCACCTCCATGGGAGATGAAAGAGAGAAGTGAGAAAGAGTGATGAAGTGGGCTGACAGAGAGAGAGGGAGAGACAGAGAGATAGAGAGGAAGGAAGAGAAAGAGAGAGACATAGGGCTGTCAGTCCGTGACAATCAGTCCAAATAAACACGCTTTACGTAAGGCTCTCCTTCAGGAGAGAGGAGAGGAGCGAGGGAGTCTGTGACCTCCCAACAGAGAGAAAGAGAAATAGAGGAGGATAAATTGGAGAATAGAGAAACAGTGTAACTACCACATCTGACTGTGCATGCCAACAGTGAGATTCCCTATCTCCAGCTTATTATCACATTCTAATGCCTGGTCTTTATTCTGTACTTTTACTGTGTACTCTTTTCATTTGGAGGTTGTATTTAGTTGTGTCTGTATGGGGGATGTAGCTACAGTTTCTGAAAAGATAGGGCACAGGGGCTTCTCTAAACGGCCTTGTACATTTTGAGAAAGGCTGCTTTGCGCTGTGTTTGTGAACCTCAGACTTACTTTAAAACACACACACACAAGCTATGTTTTAGAGGGTTTGGAGGTGTTCCACGCATCTGAGTCATTCTATTTTATGTGTTTTGGTCACCTCATAAGAAGCTTTTTAGTTGCTATTACTACCCAACAACTCTTATTAAAACTCCACTGTCTCTGCAAATGCATTTTACAACTAACACCAATTCCATAAAAAAATGTGGTAGGTGCTGAAAGTCTCACATATATCTTGTAACTGGTATTCCCATTACAAGACAGGGTTGCTGTAATTGGTGTTTAATTTCCTCTGTAAAAAAAAGTACATCCGCAAAAAAACAATTTTCCAGAGTTCATTGAGTGTTCCCTGTGTCCCCCCTACAGACCACTGGTGGCCCCTGCCCTCGGACCTGTGCCCTATCTGGATCTACCTGGATGTGCTGTTCTCCACAGCCTCCATCATGCACCTGTGTGCCATCTCTCTGGACCGCTACATCGCCATCAGAAACCCCCTCCACCACAGCCGCTTCAACTCCCGAACCAAGGCTCGCCTCAAGATCATGGCTGTCTGGACCATCTCTGTGGGTAAGAGACTGGAAGGAAGACAAGCCTGCACAAGTAAATGATGCCTCTTACTTTAGAGAGAGGGAAAGAGAAAGAGAGAGTGAGGAAGAAGAAGAGAGAGCATGTGGGTCTTTCTATAAATAATGGGGCCCAATGTGTGACATTGGGATCAACATTTCAAAATGGTTTGAAACAAAAATAAAAAGGATTTTCGTGCAGTTCCACATGTGCACTGAGAGGAATAAGTGTGAATATATGCAAATTGGCCCATAACTCCAGCTATACAACAACATAGAACTAGGACTATAATCCTTTAAGCAGGGTTCATTAAGACATTGGCAAGTCAAATTCAAGGACTTTCAGAGACTTTTCCAAGTACTTAATTGTTATGACCTCAATGTTATACAATTGTATCATTTACATAATTGTACATATAGCCCTAATATATAACATCCTCCATTACCACTTTAAGAATAATGCATTTAGGCCAAAAAGGCCAACAAGTAGGGAGGGCATTAGCACTAAGAATATTTTTTTTTAAATGTGGGCCTTGCCAATGCATTGATTTTCTAATTATTATTACATTCTAAAATATGTGAAAATATATGGGACATTACCTGACTAAATAAATTGGATGCGTGCATTCTGCATTCTCTCAACCAGCTTTATTATGGCAAGAGCATCTCAAATAAGCAAAGACTTTAAGACATAAAGGTCCGTCAATGCGGAAAATTTCAAGAACTTTGAAAGTTTCTTCAAGTGCAGTCGCAAAAACCATCAAGAGTTATGATGAAGCTGTCTCTCATGAGGACCACTACAGCAAAGGAAGACTACAGGAAAGGAAGACTACAGCAAAGGAAGACTACAGGAAAGGAAGACCCAGAATTACCTCTGCTGCAGAGCATAAGTTCATTAGAGTTACCAGACAGATCTCAACATCAACTGTTCAGAGGAGACTGTCGTGAATCAGGCCTTCATGGTTGAATTGCTGCAAAGAAATCACTACTAAAGGACACCAGCAATAAGAAAATGCTTGCTTAGGCCAAGAAACACAAGCAATAAACATTAGACCAGTGGAAACCAGTCCTTTGGTCTGAGTACAAATTAGAGATTTTTGTTTGCAACCGCTGTGTCTTTTTGAGAGGCAGAGCAGGTGAACGGATGATCTCTGCATGTGTGTGTAACAGTATAGCTTCCGTTCGTCTCCTCGCCCCTACCTGGGCTCGAACCAGGAACCCTCTGCACACATCAACAACTGACACCCACGAAGCATCGTTACCCATCGCGCCACAAAAGCCATGGCCCTTGCAGAGCAAGGGGAACAACTACGTCAAGGTTGAAACGCTATTAGCGCGCACCTTGCTAACTAGTTAGCCATTTCACATCGGTTTCACTCACCCCCTCCTTTTCTGCAGCAACCAGTGATCCAGGTCAACAGCATCAATGTAACAGTATAGCTTCCGTCCCTCTCCTCACCCGTACCTGGGCTCGAACCAGGGAACCTCTGCACACAGACAACAGTCACCCTCAAAGCATTGTTACCCATCGTTCCACAAATCCCCAGACCTTGCAGAGCAAGGGGAACAACTACTTCAAGGTCTCAGAGCGAGTGACGTCACGGATTGAAACACTATTATCGCGCACACTGCTAATTAGCTAACCATTTCACATCGGTTACATGAAGCATGGAAGAGAAAGTGTGATGGTGTGGCGGTGCTTTACTGGTGACACTGTAGGTGATTTATTTAGGATTCAAGGCACACTTAACCAGTGTGGCTACCACAGCCTTCTGCAGTGATACGCCATCCCATCTGGTTTGCCCTTAGTGGGACTATCATTTGTTTTTAAACAGGATAATGACCCAAAACACACCTCCAGGCCGTGTAAGGGCTATTTGACCAAGAAGGAGAGTGATAGAGAGCTGCATAAGATGACCTGGCCTCCACAATCACCCGACCTCCACCCAATTGAGATGGTTTGGGATGCAGCCAACAAGTGCTCAGCATATGTGGGAACTCCTTCAAGACTGTTGGAAAAACATTCCACATGAAGATGGTCGAGAGAATGCCAAGAGTGTGCAAAGCTGTCATCAAGGCAAAGGGTGGCTACTTTGAAGAATCTCAAATATAAAATATATTTTGATTTGTGTATCACTTTTTTGTTTACTACAAGAATCCATATTTATTTTTTATCTTTATTTAACCAGATATGCTAGTTGAGAACAAGTTCTCATTTACAACTGCGACCAGGCCAAGATAAAGCAAAGCAGTGCAACAAAAACAACACAGAGTTACACATGGGATAAACAATCGTACAGTCAATAACACAATATAAAAATCTGTATACAGTGTGTGCAAATTAAGTTAGGAGGTAATTCAATAAATAGGTCCCAGGCGGCAAAGCAATTACTATTTAGCAGTTTACACTGGAGTGATATATGTGCAGATGAGGATGTGCAGGCAGAAACACTGGTGTGCAAAAGAGCAGAAAAACAAAAACAAATATGGGGATGTGGTAGGTAGTTGGTTGCATGGGCAATTTACAGATGGGCTATGTACAGGTGCAGCGATTGGTAAGCTGCTCTGACAGCTGACGCTTAAAGTTAGTGAGGGAGATATAAGTCTCCAACTTCAGAGATTTTTTTGCCATTCGTTCCAGTCATTGGCAGCAGAGAACTGGAAGGAGAGGCAGCCAAAGGAGGTGTTGGCTTTGGGGGTGACCAGTGAAATATTATCTGCTGGAGCGTGTGCTACGGGTAGGTGTTGCTATGGTGACCAGTGAGCTGAGATAAGGTGGAGCTTTTTACCTAGCCAAGACTTATAGATGACCTGTAGCCAGTGGGTTTGGCGACAAATATGTAGCGAGGACCAGCCAATGAGAGCATACAGGTCGCAGTGGTGGGTAGTATATGGGGCTTTGGTGTCAAAACGGATGGCACTGTGATAGACTGCATCCAATTTGCTGAGTAGAGTGTTGGAGGCTATTTTGTAAATGACATCACCGAAGTCAAGGATCAATAGGACAGTCAGTTTTACGAGGGTTTGTTTGGCAGCATGAGTGAAGGAGGATTTGTTGCGAAAGGGTAAGCCGATTCTAGATTTAACTTGGATTGGAGATGCTTAACTTCTTATGGCTGGGGGAGCAGTATTGAGTAGATTGGATGAATAAGGTGTCCAGAGTAAACTGCCTGCTACTCAGGCCCAGAAGCTAAGATATGCAAATCATTAGTAGATTTGGATAGACAACACTCTGAAGTTTCTAAAACTGTTTGAATGATGTCTGTGAGTATGACAGAACTCATATGGCAGGCAAAAACCTGAGAATAAATCCAACCAGGAAGTGGGAAATCTGAGGTTTGTAGGTTTTAAAGTCTTTGCTTATCCAATATACAATGTAAAAATTTGGTTCAATTGCACTTCCTTGGGCTTCCACTAGATGTCAACAGTCTTTAGAACGTTGTTACAGGCTTCTACTGTGAAGGGGGAGCGAATAAGAGCTGTTTGAGTCAGGTGTCTGGCAGAATGCCATGAGCAAAGTCAGGCGCCCGCCCGTGAGAATGAGCGGCGCTCCTTTTCATTTCTAAAGACAAAGGCATTGTCCGGTTGAAACATTATTGAAGATTTATGTTAAAAACATCCTAAAGATTGATTCTATACATCGATTGACATGTTTCTACGAACTGTAATATAACTTTTTGACTTTTTCTCTGGACTAAGTGCCTGCGCCACTTGAATTTGGATTTGTGAACTAAACGCGCGAACAAAAAGGAGGTATTTGGACATAAATAATGGACTTTATCAAACAAAACAAACATTTATTGTAGAACTGGGATTCCTGGGAGTGCATTCCGATGAAGATCATCAAAGGTAAGTGTATATTTATAATGTTATTTCTAACTTCTGTTGACTCCACAACTTGGCAGGTATCTGTATGGCTTGTTTTGGTGCCTGAGCGCTGTACTCAGATTATTGCATGGTGTGCTTTTTCCGTAAAGCTTTTTTGAAGTCTGACACAGCGGTTGCATTAAGGAGAAGTTTATTTTTAATTCCATGTATAACACTTGTATTTTCATCAACATTTATGATGAGTATTTCTGTAAATTGATCTGGCTCTCTGCAAAATCATCGGATGGTTTGGAAGCAAAACATTACTGAACATAACGTGCCATAGAACATAACAATATATAGTTAAAATACTGTCTGTTTGGGCCTCCTGGGTGGCACAGTGGTTAAGGGCGCTGTACTGCAGCGCCAACTGTGCCACCAGAGACTCTGTCGCAACCGGCCGTGACCGGGAGATCCGTGGGGCGGCGCACAATTGGCCCAGCGTCGTCTGGGTTAGGGAAGGCTTGGTCGGTAGGGATATCCTTGACTCATTGTGCACCAGCGACTCCTGTGGCGGGCCGGGCACAGTTGCCAGGTGCACGGTGTTTCCTCCGATACATTGGTGCGGCTGGCTTCCGGGTTGGATGCACACTGTGTTAAGAAGCAGTGTGGCTTGGTTGGGTTGTGTATCGGAGGACGCATGACTTTCAACCTTCGTCTCTCCCGAGCCCGTACGGGAGTTGTAGTGATGAGACAAGATAGTAGCTACTAAACAATTGGATACCACGAAAAATGGGTCACATTTTTTAAAAAGAAGAAAAAAAAGAACATAATACTGAGATTTTTGGAAATAAATATGTACTTTATTGAACAAAACTAACATGTATTGTGTAACATGAAGTCCTATGAGTGTCATCTGATGACACATGGTGATTCATTTTATCTCTATTTCTGCTTTTTGTGACTCCTCTCTTTGGTTGGAAAATGGCAGTTTTTTTCTGTGACTTGGCGCTGACCTAACATAAATCGGAACTGTCCAGAGTAGTGATGCTAGTCGGGCGGGCAGGTGCTGGCAGAGATCAGTTGAAGAGCCTGCATTTAATTTGACTAGCATTTAAGAGCAGTTGAAGGCCATGGAAGGAGTATTGTATGGCGTTGAAGCTCGTTTGGAGGTTTGTTAACACAGTGTCCAAAGAAGGGCCAGATTGTACAGAATAGTGTCGCCTGCGTAGAGGTGGATCAAAGAATCACCCGCAGCCAGAGCGACATCATTGATATATATAGAGAAAATAGTCGGCCCGAGAATTGAACCCTGTGGCACCCCAATAGAGACTGACAGAGGTCCGGACAACAGGCCCTCCGATTTGACACCCTGAACTCTGTCTGAGAAGTAGTTGGTGAACCAGGCGAGGCAGTCATTAGAGAAACCAAAGCTTTTGAGTCTGCCGATAAGAATTGACAGAGTCGAAAGCCTTGGCCAGGTGGATGAAGACCGCTGCACAGTACTGTCTTTTATCGATAGCGGTTACGATATCGTTTAGGACCTTGAGCGTGGCTGAGGTGCACCCATGTCCAGCTCGGAAACCAGATTGCATAGCGGAGAAGGTATGGTGGGATTCGAAATGGTCTGTTGTTCACTTGGCTTTTGAAGATTTTAGAAAGGCAGGGCAGGATGGGGGGGGGGGGCGAAATTTGCTGCAGAGGTGTTGGTTGGGATTGGGGTAGCCAGGTGGAAGGCATGGCCAGCCGTAGAGAAATGCTTATTGAAATTCTCAATTATCGTGGCTTAATCAGTGGTGACAGTGTTTCCTATTCTCAGTGCAGTGGGCAGCTGGGAGGAGGTAATCTTACTCTCCATGGACTTTACAGTGTCTCAAAACCTTTTGGAATTAGTGCTGCAAGATGTTAATTTCTGTTTGAAAATTCTAGAATTTGCTTTCCTAACTGACTATGTGCATTGGTTTCTGACTTCCCTGAAAAGTTGCATATCACGGGGACTATTCGAAGCTAGTGCAGTACGCCACAGGATGTTTTTTGTGCTGGTCAAATGGGCAGTCAAGTCTGGAGTGAACCAATGGCTGTATCTGTTCTTAAATCAACATTTTTTGAAAGGGGGATGCTTATTTTAGATGGTGAGGAAAGCACTTTTAAATAACAACAACAAAATAGCATCATGAGGAAAATGATATATTGAAGCAACATCTCAAGACATCAGTCAGGAAGTTAATGCTAGGTCGCAAATGGGTCTTCCAAATGGACAATGACCCCAAGCATACTACCACAGTTGTGGCAAAATGGCTTAAGGACAACAAAGTCAAGGTATTGGAGTGGCCATCACAAAGCCCTGACCTCAATCTTATAGAACATTTGTGGGCAGAACTGTAAAAGAGTGTTCGAGCAAGAAGGCCTACAAACCTGACTTAATTACACCAGCTCTGTCAGGAGGAATGGGCCAAAATTCACCCAACTTCTTGGGGAAAGCTTGTGGAAGGCTACCCGAAACGTTTGACCCAAGTTAAACAATTTAAAGGCAATGCTACCAAATACTAATTGAGTGTATGTTAACTTCTGACCCACTGGGAATATGATGAAAGAAATAAAAGCTGAAATAAATCACTCTCCACTATTATTCTGACATTTCACAAAATAAAGTGGTGATCCTAACTGACCTAAGACAGGGCTTTTTTACTAGGATTAAATGTCAGAAATTGTGAAAAACTGAGTTTAAATGTATTTGGCTAAGGTGTATGTAAACTTCCGACTTCTACTGTATTTGCTTAACAATGCTGTAGGTCATGTAACTGTCTGTTAAATGCAATATGAGTCGTGGACTTTAATGGACAGAGGTTGCTATCTGGTTTTGTCTTAAAACAAAGGTGTGGTTGAATTTATTCTACTACTGTCTTCTTATTGTTTCGGCCTTTAGGCCTATCACGGTCACAAGGCATATGAATTAACAGCAAACAATGCAATTATCACAACACATACAGTGTAGGTTGTCATGGATTTTTTTTGTTACCCATGCTGTCATGCAGGTGAATGAGGACCCAAAAGCGACTTGGCGAAAACAGAGTTTTTAATCCAGTAAGAAACTTTACAAAACAAAAAGCATAATACTACTCGTAAAGACGAGAACAGACTGGAGACTTGATCGAGAACTGCAGGTTGCCTCGGGAAGGCACTTGAACCTAGCAGACTCAGACACCTGCTCACCACGCAGCATCTGAGGGAAACACGACACGACAGGGCAAAACATAGACACAGCACGGTGAATTATAGATGAGGATCCGACAGGGGCAGGAACGGAAAACAAGGAGAGAAATAGGGACTCTAATCAGGGAAAAGGATCGGGAACAGGTGTGGGAAGACTAAATGATTGATTAGGGGAATAGGAACAGCTGGGAGCAGGAACGGAACGATAGAGAGAAGAGAGAGCGAGAGAGTGAGAGAGGGAGGGGAGAGAGAGGGATAGAAAGAGGGAAAGAACCTAATAAGACCAGCAGAGGAAACGAATAGAAGGGGAAGCACAGGGACAAGACATGATAATTAATGACAAAACATGACAGTACCCCCACTCACCGAGCGCCTCCTGGCGCACTCGAGGAGGAACCCTGGCGGCAACGGAGGAAATCATCAATAGCGAACGGTCCAGCACGTCCCGAGACGGAACCCAACTCCTCTCCTCAGGACCGTAACCCTCCCAATCCACTAAGTATTGGTGACCCCGTCCCCGAGAACGCATGTCCATGATCTTACGTACCTTGTAAATAGGTGCGCTCTCGACAAGGACGGGAGGGGGAGGGAAGACGAACGGGGTGCGAAGAAAGGGCTTGACACAGGAGACATGGAAGACAGGATGGACGCGACGAAGATGTCGCGGAAGAAGCAGTCGCACAGCGACAGGATTGACGACCTGGGAGACACGGAACGGACCAATGAACCGCGGAGTCAACTTACGAGAAGCTGTCGTAAGAGGAAGGTTGCGAGTGGAAAGCCACACTCTCTGGCCGCAACAATACCTTGGACTCTTAATCCTGCGTTTATTGGCGGCTCTCACAGTCTGTGCCCTGTAGCGGCAAAGTGCAGACCTCACCCTCCTCCAGGTGCGCTCACAACGTTGGACAAACGCTTGAGCGGAGGGAACGCTGGACTCGGCAAGCTGGGATGAGAACAGAGGAGGCTGGTAACCCAGACTACTCTGAAACGGAGATAACCCGGTAGCAGACGAAGGAAGCGAGTTGTGAGCGTATTCTGCCCAGGGGAGCTGTTCTGCCCAAGACGCAGGGTTTCTGAAAGAAAGGCTGCGTAGTATGCGACCAATCGTCTGATTGGCCCTCTCTGCTTGACCGTTA
Source organism: Oncorhynchus gorbuscha (assembly GCF_021184085.1). Taxonomy (NCBI): domain Eukaryota; kingdom Metazoa; phylum Chordata; class Actinopteri; order Salmoniformes; family Salmonidae; genus Oncorhynchus; species Oncorhynchus gorbuscha. Next base: position 73,993,335 of record NC_060181.1, read on the forward strand.
GACTGGGGATGAAACCCGGAAGAGAGACTGACGGACGCACCAATCAAACGACAGAACTCCCTCCAAAACTGTGACGTGAATTGCGGGCCTCTGTCTGAAACGGCGTCTAACGGGAGGCCATGAATTCTGAACACATTCTCGATAATGATTTGTGCCGTCTCCTTAGCGGAAGGAAGTTTAGCGAGGGGAATGAAATGTGCCGCCTTAGAGAACCTATCGACAACCGTAAGAATCACAGTCTTCCCCGCAGACAAAGGCAGGGTCGGATCCTTCTGTCATGCAGGTGAATGAGGACCCAAAAGCGACTTGGCGAAAACAGAGTTTTTAATCCAGTAAGAAACTTTACAAAACAAAAAGCATAATACTACTCGTAAAGACGAGAACAGACTGGAGACTTGATCGAGAACTGCAGGTTGCCTCGGGAAGGCACTTGAACCTAGCAGACTCAGACACCTGCTCACCACGCAGCATCTGAGGGAAACACGACACGACAGGGCAAAACATAGACACAGCACGGTGAATTATAGATGAGGATCCGACGGGGCAGGAACGGAAAACAAGGAGAGAAATAGGGACTCTAATCAGGGAAAAGGATCGGGAACAGGTGTGGGAAGACTAAATGATTGATTAGGGGAATAGGAACAGCTGGGAGCAGGAACGGAACGATAGAGAGAAGAGAGAGCGAGAGAGTGAGAGAGGGAGGGGGAGAGAGAGGGATAGAAAGAGGGAAAGAACCTAATAAGACCAGCAGAGGGAAACGAATAGAAGGGGAAGCACAGGGACAAGACATGATAATTAATGACAAAACATGACACATGCACCGCTACTGAAATCAAGCAGACTACAACAGATGATGAACTTCAATTTGCTTGGGATATTAGATCCATGTGTATCCAGGTTTCAGTGGTGTAACGAATGATACAACATATTCTGGACATTCCTCGCAAAAGTGTAGTTGCATCGCATGCACTATCACAACAGCTGTTGTCATTTGACTATCAAATCCCAAAAATTCCTTCCTGGATCAGATTATAATGTGTGGTGAAGCACCACAGTGTAATTAAACAGCTCAACAACAAATGCACATCCAACAAGTATTATTCATAATTATTGAAGGACCATGTTAATGTCAGTATTGATTTAGGTTTTAAGTATCAGGTGACTCTTTCGGCTAGAATCATTCGTATTTGTAATCGAATACATTATTTTAGATGTGTGTGCCCATGAAAACTTTTTTCTCTCCTTGCATAATCTCCATTCCATAAATGTTTTATCCTGAACACTCCCCAGTCCTTCATGATTACACGCATACCCATAACATGATGCAGCCACCACTATGCTTGAAAATAGGAAGAGTGGTACTTAGTAATATGTTGTATTGGATTTGCCCCAATTTGTAATGAGTGTTATGCAGGTGAATGAGGACCCAAAAGCGACTTGGCGAAAACAGAGTCTTTATTCCAGTAAAGGAAATAGGCAATACTCCTAGACAAATCAGAGCAGAAAACAAAACATAAAGAACTAATTCCACTCGTAGTGACGAGGACAGACTGGAGACTCGACCATAAACTGTAGGTTGCCTCGGGAAGGCACCGACCGTAGCAGACTCAGACACCTGCTCACACGCAGCATCTGCGGGAAACAAGACACGACAGGGCGAGACAAAGACACAGCACGGCGAACAATATACAAGGATCCGACAGGACAGAAACGGAAAACAAGGGAAGAAATAGGGACTCTAATCAGAGGACAAGATAGGGAACAGGTGTGGAAAGACTAAATGAGTGAGTAGGAGAATGAGGAACAGCTGGAAGCAGGAACGGAACGATAGAGAGAGGAGAGAGAGGGAGGGAGAGAGAGAGGGATAGAAAAAGGGAACGAACCTAATAAGACCAGCAGGGGAAACGAACAGAAGGAAAGCAAAATGACAAGACAATATAAGACAAAACATGACAGTACCCCCCCACTCACCGAGCGCCTCCTGGCGCTCTCGAGGAGGAACACTGGCGGCAACGGAGGAAATCATAGATCACAAACGGTCCAGCACGTCCCGAGAAAGAACCCAACTCCTCTCCTCAGGACCGTAACGGAAAACGATAAAAAGGGAAACTAGGGTACTACTCTAAAAAAAAAAATGAGACACGGGTAGAGAACTGAAAGCTTTAGAGCAAACAGGACCAAACAGGCCAGGAGAGTAACAACTAGGGACAGACTGAGACACAGCAAGGGCAGGAACAAGAACAGGAGAGATGCGGTGGCAGGGAACAGACTGGGACCCAGCAAGACCAGGAGCAGAAGCAGAAAAAAATTACCAGACTTATTCTGCGCGCAGTCCGAACACGCAGCCACGAAACGGCGCGTGTCACGCTCCTGAGTAGGCCACCAAAAGCGCTGGCGAATAGAAGCAAGAGTACCTCGAACGCCGGGATGGCCAGCTAACTTGGCAGAGTGAGCCCACTGAAGAACAGCCAGACGAGTAGAAACAGGAACGAAAAGAAGGTTACTAGGACAAGCGCGCGGCGACGCAGTGTGCGTGAGTGCTTGCTTAACCTGTCTCTCAATTCCCCAGACAGTCAACCCGACAACACGCCCAACAGGAAGGATCCCCTCGGGAACAGTAGAAGCCACAGAAGAACTAAAGAGACGGGATAAAGCATGAGGCTTGGTGTTCTTAGTACCCGGGCAATAAGAAATAACGAACTCGAAACGAGCGAAAAACAACGCCCAACGAGCATGACGCGCATTCAGTCGTTTGGCAGAACGGATGTACTCAAGGTTCCTTTGGTCAGTCCAAACGACAAAAGGAACGGTCGCCCCCTCCAACCACTGTCGCCATTTGCCTAGGGCTAAACGGATGGCGAGCAGTTCACGGTTAGCCACATCATAGTTACGTTCCGACGGTGACAGGCGATGAGAAAAATACGCGCAAGGGTGGACCCCATCGTCAGTATCGGAGCGCTGGGACAGAATGGCTCCCACGCCCACCCCGACGCGTCAACCTCGACAATAAACTGTTTAGTGACGTCAGGTGCAACAAGGATAGGAGCGGATGCAAAACGCTTCTTGAGGAGATCAGAACAACAATCATACGACCGGTGAGGAGGAAGGGAGTTGGTTCTGGACCGACTGAAGACCGTGCGCAGACCATGATATTCCTCCGGCACTCCTGTCAAATCACCAGGTTCCTCCTGTGAAGAGGGAGCAGAACAAACAGGAGAAATAGCAGACATTAAACACTTCACATGACAAGAAACGTTCCAGGAAAGGATAGAATTACTAGACCAATCAAAAGAAGGATTATGACACACAAGCCAGGGATGACCCAAAACAACAGGTGTAAAAGGTGAACAAAAAATCAAAAAGAAATGGTCTCACTATGGTTACCAGATACAGTGAGGGTTAAAGGTAGTGTTTCACATAATATACTGGGGAGAGGACTACCATCCAAGGCAAACATGACCGTGGGCTCCCTAACTGTCTGAGAGGAATGTCATGTTCCCGAGCCCAGGCTTCGTCCATAAAACAGCCCTCCGCCCCAGAGTCTATTAATGCACTGCAGGAAGCTGCCGATCCGGTCCAGCGTAGATGGACCAGTAAGGTAGTACAGGTACTTGACGGAGAGGACCGTCTAGTAGCGCTTATCAGTCGCCCTCCGCTTACTGATGAGCTCTGGCCTTTAACTGGACATGAAATGACAAAATGACCAGCGGAACCGCAATAGAGACAGAGGCGGTTGGTGATTCTCCGTTCCCTCTCCTTAGTCGAAATGCGAATACCCCCAGCTGCATGGGCTCAACACCTGAGTCAGTGGGGAAAGATGGTAGTGTCGGAGAGAGGGGAGACACAGTTAACGCGAGCTCTCTTCTATGAGCTCGGTGACGAAGATCTACCCGTCGTTCAATGCGAATAGCGAGTTCAATCAAAGAATCCACGCTGGATGGAACCTCCCGAGAGAGAATCTCATCCTTAACCTTAGCGTGGAGTCCCTCCAGAAAACGAGCGAGCAACGCCTGCTCGTTCCAGTTACTGGAGGCAGCAAGAGTGCGAAACTCTATAGAGTAATCCGTTATGGATCGATTACCTTGACATAGGGAAGACAGGGACCAGGAAGCTTCTTTCCCAAAAACTGAACGATCAAAAACCCTTATCATCTCCTCTTTAAAGTTCAGATAATTGTTAGTACACTCAGCGCTTGCCTCCCAGATAGCTGTGCCCCACTGCCGAGCCCGACCAGTAAGGAGTGATATGACGTAGGCAATCCGAGCTCTCTCTCTTGAGTATGTGTTGGGTTGGAGAGAGAACACTATATCACACTGGGTGAGAAAGGAGCGGCACTCAGTGGGCTGCCCAGAATAACAAGGTGGGTTATTAACCCTAGGTTCCGGAGGCTCGGAAGACCCGGAAGTAGCTGGTGGCACGAGACGAAGACTCTGATACTGTCCTGAGAGGTCGGAGACCTGAGCGGCCAGGGTCTCAACGGCATGCCAAGCAGCAGACAATTCCTGCTCGTGTCTGCCGAGCATCGCTCCCTGGAACTCGAGAGTAGAGTAGAGAGAATCCATAGTCGCTGGGTCCATTCTTGGTCGGATCCTTCTGTTATGCAGGTGAATGAGGACCCAAAAGCGACTTGGCGAAAACAGAGTCTTTATTCCAGTAAAGGAAATAGGCAATACTCCTAGACAAATCAGAGCAGAAAACAAAACATAAAGAACTAATTCCACTCGTAGTGACGAGGACAGACTGGAGACTCGACCATAAACTGTAGGTTGCCTCGGGAAGGCACCGACCGTAGCAGACTCAGACACCTGCTCACACGCAGCATCTGCGGGAAACAAGACACGACAGGGCGAGACAAAGACACAGCACGGCGAACAATATACAAGGATCCGACAGGACAGAAACGGAAAACAAGGGAAGAAATAGGGACTCTAATCAGAGGACAAGATAGGGAACAGGTGTGGAAAGACTAAATGAGTGAGTAGGAGAATGAGGAACAGCTGGAAGCAGGAACGGAACGATAGAGAGAGGAGAGAGAGGGAGGGAGAGAGAGAGGGATAGAAAAAGGGAACGAACCTAATAAGACCAGCAGGGGGAAACGAACAGAAGGGAAAGCAAAATGACAAGACAATATAAGACAAAACATGACAATGAGGGCAAAAAGTTAATTGCTTTGACAATTTTTTTGCAGAATGACTTTAGTGCCTTGTTTCAAACAGAATGCATGCTTTGGAATAATTTATTCTGTACAGGCTTCGTTATTTTCACTAGTATTAGCATTAGTATTGTAGAATAACTACAATGCTGTTGATCCATCCTAGGTTTTCTCCTATCACAGCCATTAAACTAATTGTATGTGTGGGGTACAGAGATGAGGTAGTCATTCAAAAATCATGTTAAACACTATTATTGCACACAGAGTGAGTCCATGCAACCTTTATGTAACTAGATAAGCAAATGTTGATTTATTTACTTGGTGCATCAGTATCACTTGCCGTGCAGTAGCAGAGAGAGCAGTCTATGACTTGGGTGGCTAGAGTCTGACCATTTTTAGAGGTATAGAGGTCCTGGATGGCAGGTAGCTCGGTCCCAGTGATGTTCTGGGCCATAGTCACTAGCCTATGTAGAGCCTTGCGGTTAGATGCCAAGCATTTGCCATACCAAGTGGTGTTGCAGGCAGGCAATATGCTCTCAAGGGTGCAGGTGTAGAGCTTTTGAGGATCTGAGGGCCCATACCAAATATTTTCCGCCTGCTGAGGGGTAAGAGGCATTGTCATGCCCTCTTCATGACTATTGGTGTGTTTGGAACATTATAGGCCCTTAGTGATGTAGAACACACACTAAACTTCACCCGTTGATATGAGTGCTCGGCGCTCTGTTTCCTGTTGTCCACGATCAGCTCCTTTGCTGAGGGAGAGGTTGTTGTCCTGGCACCACACTGCCAGATTTCTGGCTTCCTCCCTGTGGATGAACAGGGAGTACAAGAGGGGACTAAGCACACACCCTTGAGGGGCCCCTGTTTTGAGGGTCAGCGTGGGGGATGTGTTGTTGCCTAACCTCACCACATGCGGATGTCTAGTCAGGAAGTCCAGGATCCAGTTGCAGAGGGAGGTGGTCAGTTCCAGGGTCCTTAGCTTAATGATGCGCTTGGAGGGCACTATGGTGTTGAACGCTGAGCTGTAGTCAATGACTTGTGTGGCTCCTTTCCAATGGTTCAATACCACCACTAATGATCCAGTCATGCTATGTAGAGACCCAGGCAGGCAGGGAGGGACAATGTCACATAGAACCAGGGAAGCAGAGAGAGACAACACACATTGTTGGGAGAAATGAACTACCGATATGACTCACCATTCCACAGGTTCCTGGTCCCAAGAGGAGCGTTAGAATATGATACACTGCCGCCTGCAAATTAAATAAGATTATGTATGTCACTGCTGCTTATCTACATGTTAGGTCTCATCCCCCTCTCCTCTCGTTTATCTGCACATGGCAGAGAGAGAGAGAAGCTGAAGTGTAGCTGATGTTACACAGAACTGAGATGATGTATGCTGTTAAACAAACCCTGGAACAGTGCTGCTACTGCCCAGCCTATTGCACAAAAATGCTACCACAGAGAGACATCCCTGAAGACCTTACAAAACCCCACACATACACAGAACACACACCTCATACACGCACACCCACCTCACCCTGCCATGACCAAGGAATGTTCCTTTGCCATGACCAGGACTTTATTAATTTTTCATATCAAACAAGAACTTTTGTAAGACTGCCAAGCTCAATTAAAAAATAGTACTATTTGGTCTTTGAAACCAGCAGTTCTTTTCTTTCCTGTTGAATCATTAAGGAGGTTCCTACAGCTTCCTGTATCTCTGTCATGTATTGTGCCTCAATGTTGTTCTGACAGATAGAGACTGAAACCATCCCCCGGGGCTATTTTTCTCCCTTCAGACACACTGAGCTATATTTTCCTCAAACAAAGAAACACGCAATAACAAAAGCCGTAAAAATGTACGTATTGGCATCAGCAGTTCCATGATAATGGAACTGCCAATTAAAGATTTTTTGCAAATATGGAGAAATAATTAGCTGAGCTGTGTTTATTGGAGTAGTAGTAAATTGCTCTCACAGAGCAGAGATACTGACCTAAGGCCAGTTTAACATTTCCTCTTCCTGGGGTTAAGCTCATGTTTTGTGTCTAGTGTGGTCTCCAACCCGGAGCTCTTTGTGTCTGTGGTTCTGGTGTGGACTTGTTAGTGTGGAAACATGGCAGAGATGGTTGAGATGTCTGGATCAGGTATGTGTTCTTTGGTCTGTCTCCAACTGCTGTGCCGGGTGTGCTGCTGCACTGCTCTACAGAAACCACTGAAGACCCAGGGCAACGTGAAGCTAGTCCAAACAACCTGTAATATTAGGGAGGAATGGAGTAAAGACACATGATGGGGGTGGATAGCAACAGAGGAGAAGGAATATAAACAAAGGATTACATGATGAAATGTTGGACTTGAGTCATATGATTGTTTCAGGGTTCTATGGCCATCTGGATAGCAGAAGATTGTCTTGACTATATGTCAACTGCTTCCACATCCCAACCCACACAAGAAGACGTCTCTTGATGCGATTGCTTTTTCAAGTTTGTCTTGGTTCATCTTTTTAACATGCCCTGGATTTCAACAAAGCCAGACCAAAATAATTGATTTACAATCCATACTTAGTTAAGAAAAGATCAACTCGAAGAAAAACTCCACCTTTCTTTCTCCTTTTAGTCTCAATCCCCTTCTGAATAGTGCATTCGGAAAGTATTCAGACCCCTTCCCTTTTTCCACATTTAGTTACGTTACTGCCTTATTCTAAAATGGATTAAATATGTTTTATTTCCTCATCAATCTACACACAATAGCCCATAATAAGCCCAAAGCAAAAATAGGTTTTTAGAATCTTTCGCAAATGTATCATCCTGGAGATATTTCTACAACTTCATTGGAGTCCACTTGTGGTAAATTCAATAGATTAGACATGATTTGGAAAGGCACACACCTGTTTATATAAGGTCCCACAGTTGACAATGCATGTCAGAGCAAAAACCAAGCCATTACTCGTAGGAATTGTCTGTAGAGCTCCAAGACAGGATTGTGTCGAGGCACAGATCTGGGAAAGGGTAGCAAAAGATTTCTGCAGCATTGAAGGTCCCCAAGAACACAGTGGCCTCCATCATTCTTAGATAGAATAAGTTTGGAACCTCCAAGACACTTCCTAGAACTGGCCATCTGGCCAAACTGAGCAATCGGGGGAGAAGGGCCTTGGACAGGGAGGTGACCAAGAACCCGATGGTCACTCTGACAGTCTTTCAGAAGGACAACCATCTCTGCAGCACTCCACCAATCAGACCTTTATGGTAGAGTGCCAGATGTAAGCCACTCCTCAGTAAAAGGCACATGACAGCCCACTTGGAGTTTGAGTGGCCAGCCAGAGCCTGAACTTGAACCCAATCGAACATCTCTGGAGAGACCTGAAAATAGCTGTGCAGCGACGATCCCCAACCAACCTGTCAGAACTTGAGAGGATCTGCAGAGAAGAATGGGAGAAACTCCCCAAGTGTGCCAAGCTTTTTGCATCATACCCAAGAAGACTCTAGGCTGTAATTGTCAGAATGGTGGGTGTAACTGGTGTATGCAGTCAGGCACAGGAGAGCAGAGAATTGGGAGCAATGTAACTTTACTCAGAATAATGAATGGCGCAAGGTAAAACAATAGACTTGCCCAAACATAAAACACACGAACATCAACCTTTACGCACGGGCAAGAAACAGCACCCGCCGAAATAACCAGTCACCAACATACCGAACATGACATAAAACAATCCCGCACAACACCATGGGGGAAACAGAGGGTTAAATACATGAACTATAATTAGGGGAATGAAAAACAGGTGTGTAGAAACAAAGACAAAACAAATGGAAAATGAAAAGTGGATCAGCGATGGCTAGAAGACCGGCGACGCCGACCGCTGAGTGCCGCCCGAACAAGGAGAGGAACCGACTTCGGCTGAAGTCGTGACAGTAATCACTGCCAAAGGTGCTTCAACAAAGTACTGATTAAAGGGTCTGAATAGTTCTGAATAGTTATTTCTAACACATTTGCAAAAAACTGTTTCTGATTTGTCAATATGGGGTATTGTGTGTAGATTGATGAAGGGAAAAAACGATTGAATCCAGTTTAGAATAAGGCTTTAACATAACAAAATGTGGAAAAGGGGAAGGGGTCTGAATATATTTCCAAATGCACTGTATATTTTTAGAGGGGGCCCACTGGACACAGACATAACTTCAACATCTATTCTTGTTGGTTCCAAGTAATTTCATTGAAATTACGTGGAAACAACATTGATTTAACCAGTGTGTGCCAAGTGGGAGGAGATCATCAGGGTGAAGAGAAACGCAGACAAAACATATCTTTTGATTATTTCTGAATTCTGGGTATACAAGCATTTTGATGGATTTTTGTCCTCCTAAATATGACAATAAAATGCTGACTGTGGCCTTGTCAGAAAATCAAATAAAATTGTATTTGTTACATGTGCCAAATACGACGGTGGTAGACTTTACTCTGAAATGCTTGCTTACGAGCCCTTCCTAACGATGCAGAGTTTTTCATATTTATATACATAAATATTAAAAATAGTAACACAAGAGAAATAGAATATACAATAATGAAGCTAGAAACAGGAAGTACTCATCCTTCTTCCAAGCAAAGTCATGAACGTGAAATAAAACAAGGGACTATTTAATTTCTTTCGGATCAGGCTGCGAAGGAATTAACTGGGCCAAAGAAGTTTCACAATGACATGTCCAGGAGTGGAATGTTAATTAACTTTCAATTGACTGATTTCCTCATATGAACTGTAACTCAGTAAAATCTTTGAAACGGTGGCATGTTGTGTTTATATTTTTGTTCAGTATACTTGCAAATGGGAGGTTATAAATCATTGAATATGTTACCCGTGCCTAAAGTGATGGGATCATAATTCCATGTCTATTTTCCTGCTCTGAACCCCAAAATGTCAGTCAGTGTCAGGCCAGTTGCACCTCCTCCCTGAGGGCATTAGGGTCTCTGCATCAAACGGTGTTGCTGTGGGGATGAAAGCCATAGTGAATGGCTCCAGATGTATCTGTCCCTCTCTCTCCCAAATCCAGTTATTGGACGCTAATGATAATAGTGCTGACTGAATCTGTGAGGGGAAATTGCAGGGTTTATATGTCCTGGTGGGCAGACAGTGGCGATATGAGGGCTATTACATTAATAATGCAAGAGGATCCTGCCCTGGTGGCTTGATTTACGGTTGGAATGAGCAACAGGTTGACTATTATTGTTGACTTTCTTTACATTTTGATATTACTGGTACAATCTTGAAGCGCCACAGTGCTCTGGTTTAGGCAGAGACGAGCTGTAGAAAATTACTTTGAAATCTCAAGAAATGGAACACACACAAACACACAAACCTCACACCAAAATAACTTCTCTCTGTGTCTCTCTGTAGGTATCTCCATGCCCATCCCTGTCCTAGGCCTGCGGGACCACACAAAGGTATTTAAAGATGGCAGCTGCCTGCTGACAGATGACAGTTTCGTCCTGGTAGGCTCCTTCGTGGCCTTCTTCGTCCCCCTCACCATCATGGTGGTCACCTACTTCCTCACCATCAGCGCCCTGCAGAATGAGGCTACACTCTGCCTGGACCAGCTTGTGCCCAGGCCCAAGTGGAGTGCCACCCTGACCCTGGGATTTTTCCCACAGTCCTCGCTCTCCTCAGAGAAGCTCTTCTTCAGGCGTTCGCTCAGCCGCGACACGAGAGGGGTGGGAGGAGGGGTTGGCGGGGCTGGGGTGGACCCGCGGTACGGGCGTCGTACCATGCAGTCAATCAGCAATGAGCAGAAGGCCACCAAGGTCCTGGGTGTGGTCTTCTTCTTGTTCGTGGTCATGTGGTGTCCCTTCTTCATCACCAATGTGCTGGCAGTGGTGTGCAACCCCATGAACTGTGACCCGTGGGTGATGGGGGGGCTGCTGAACGTGTTCGTGTGGGTGGGATACCTCTCCTCAGCCGTCAACCCTCTGGTATACACTCTGTTCAACAAAACGTACCGTGCAGCCTTCTCCCGCTACGTATGCTGCCAGTACAGCCCGGAGAGGAAGCCTCTGCAGCTCATGTTGGTTAATACCATCCCTCCACTGGCCTACAACTCCACCCACCTGCCCCTGGAGGAAATGGGGTCCCTCAGGAATGGGGCCCACAGTGGTGGAGGACCAAATCAAACTCAGACAACGACAAGGCACCCAGGGACCAAGATGAGAGCATCAGCTGTGTGAGAGGTTGTGAGCCTGTGAGGACTGAATCTCCCATAATCCTAGTGAGATGTGCTGTGTTTTGATCACGATCTCGCCTTGGGAACGGAGGTTCCTGTGCTGGAATGTGTTCAGTAGCTCTGTGGTGAGACTCATGCCAGAGAGGAATATGTGAAGAGAGAGGGTCCACTCCCGTCAAAATCTGTCCACTCGCGAATACAGTGATAAACTGTAGGAAGCAGGGAGTACAGAGAGAGGAAAAGACACAACCTGCCTCACAAACACTTAAACTAGTTACACCAGAAGAGAACAACTGAGCTAAAGCAAAATGATCAGCAATAGCCAGGGGCCACGAGGGGATACATTTCCCCAAAATGTTCATACACATAGCCTGGATACCAGACTGTTTAGCTAACATTCCACTCATTGTGTGCCAAAGATGTTTCACAATGACACATTAAGGAGTGGATTATTAACTAAACAGACTAGTACCTAAGCTACAGTGGCTTGCGAAAGTATTCACCCCCTTGGCATTCTTCCTATTTTGTTACCTTACAACCTGGAATTTAAAGTCAATACTTTGTAGAGCCACCTTTTGCAGCAATTACAGCTGCAAGTCTCTTTGGGTATGTTTCTATAAGCTTGGCACATCTAGCCACTGGGATTTTTGCCCATTGTTCAAGGCAAAACTGCTCCTGCTCCTTCAAGTTGGATGGGTTCCACTGGTGTACAGCTATCTTTAAGTCATACCGCAGATTCTCAATTGGAATTAGGTCTGGGCTTTGACTAGGCCATTCCAAGACATTTAAATGTTTCCCCTTAAACCAGGAGACACCTGAAACCCCACCTCTTTAAGGAATACCTAGGATAGGTTAAGTAATCCCTCTCACCCCACCCCCCCTAAGTTTTAGATGCACTATTGTTAAGTGACTGTCCCACTGGATGTCATAAGGTGAATGCACCAATTTGTAAGTCGCTCTGGATAAGAGCGTCTGCTAAATGACTTAAATGTAATGTAATGTAATGTAAATGTTGCTTTAGCAGTATGCTTAGGGTCATTGTCCTGCTGGAAAGTGAATCTCTGTTCCAGTCTCAAATCTCTTGAAGACTGAAACAGTTTTCCCTCAATAATTTCCCTGTATTTAGCGCCATCATTCCTTCAATTCTGACCAGTTTCCCAGTCCCTGCCGATGAAAAACATACCTACAGCATGATGCTGCCACCACTATGCTTCACTTTGGGGATGGTATTCTCGGGGTGATGAGAGGTGTTGGGTTTGTGCCAGACATAGCGTTTTCCTTGATGACCAAAAAGCTCAATTTTAGTCTCATCTAAGCTGAGTACCTTCTTCCATATGTTTGGGGAGTCTCCCACATGCCTTTTGGCGAACACCAAATGTGTCTGCTTATTCTTTTCTTTAAGCAATGGCTTTTTTCTGGTCACACGTCCATAAAGCCTAGCTCTATGGAGTGTATGGCTTAAAGTGGTCCTATGGACAGATACTCCAATCTCCGCTGTGGAGCCTTCCAGTTCCTTCAGGGATATCTTTGGTCTCTTTATTGCCTCTCTGATTAATGCCCTCCTTGCCTGGTCCATGAGTTTTGGTGGGCGGCCCTCTCTTGGCAGGTTTGTTGTGGTGCCATATTCTTTCCATTTTTTAATAATGGATTTAATGGTGCTCTGTGAGATGTTCAAAGTTTCATATGTTTTTTTATAACCCAACCCTGATCTGTGCTTCTCCACAACTTCGTCCCTGACATGTTTGGAGAGCTCCTTGGTCTTCATGGTGCTGCTTGCTTGGTGGTGCCCTTTGCCTAGTGGTGTTGCAGATTCTGGGGACTTTCAGAAAAGGTGGAAGTATACTCAGATCATGTGCCACTTAGATTGCACACATGTGGACTTTATTTAACTAATGATGTGACTTCTGAAGGTAATTGGTTGCACCAGATCTTATTTACGGGTTTTAAAGCAAAGGTGGTGAATACATATACACGCACCACTTTTCCGATAAATTGTTGTTTTTTAAATTTCACTACACCAATTTGGACTATTTTGTGTATGTCCATTACATGAAATCCAAATAAATAAAATAAAATAAATAAAAATCCATTTAAATTCCAGGTTGTAATGCAACAAAATAGGAAAAATGTCAAGGGGGTGAATACGTTTGTAAGGAGCTGTTGCATACACCATATACAAATATATATTTGTGTAAATACATTGTGCCAATCCGTAAATAAATGTGTGTATTTTTGTTGTCGTTACCCGAAGATACAGAGATAATTTTTGTATTTTCTTGTGTTTCCTTCATGCAGTATAAAGATACAGAAATGTGTATACGTGGGATGTAGGCTTATGAAGATGTACACTACCATTCAAAAGTTTGGTGTCACTTCAAAATGTCCTTGTTTTTGAAAGAAAAGCTAACTTTTTGTCCATTAAAATAACATCAAATTGATCAGAAATACAGTGTAGACATTGTTAACGTTGTAAATGACTATTGTAGCTGGAAATGGCAGATGTTTTATGTAATATCTACATAGGTGTACAGAGGCCCATTATCAGCAACCATCACTCCTGTGTTCCAATGACACGTTGTGTTGGCTAATCCAAGTCTATCATTTTAAAAGGCTAATTGATCATTGGAAAACCCTTTTGCAATTATGTTAGCACATCTGAAAACGGTTGTTCTGATTAAAGAAGCAATAAAACTGGTCATCTTTAGACCAGTTGAGTATGTGTAGCATCAGCATTTGTGGGTTTGATTACAGGCTCAAAATGGCCAGAAACAAAGATCTTTCTTCTGTAACTTGTCAGTCTATTCTTGTTCTGAGAAATGGCTATTCCCTGTGAGAAATTGCCAAGAAACTGAAGATCTCGTACAACGCTGTGTACTACTCCCTTCACAGAACCTCGCAAACGGGCTCTAACCAGAATAGAAAGAGGAGTGAGGAGCCCCGGTGCACAACTAAGCATTAGAGTGTCTTTGCAACTCTGCCTAGAAGGCCAGCATCCCGGAGTCACCTATTCACTTTGTTTCTGGTCATTTTGAGCCTGTAATCGAACCCACAAATGCTGATCTCCAGGTACTCAACTCGTCTAAAGATGGACAGTTTTATTGCTTCTTTAATCAGAACAATCGTTTTCAGATGTGCTAACATAATTGCAAAGGGGTTTTCAATTATCAATTAGCCTTTTAAAATGATAGACTTGGATTAGCTAACCCAATTTGCTAACACAATGTGTCATTGGAACACAGGAGTGATGGTTGCTCATAATGGGCCTCTGTGCGCCTATATAGATATTCCATAACAAAATCAGCCGTTTCCAGCTACAATAGTCATTTACAATGTTAACAATGTCTGCACTGTATTTCTGATCAATTTGATGTTATTTTAATGGACAAAAGGTTATCTTTTCTTTAAAAAACAAGGACATTTCTAAGTGACACCAAACTTTTGAATGGTAGTGTATATGTTGACAGATTCCTAGTCATAGTTCAGGGGGCTAAAGGACCTTCCTTTTAAAGGTGTGGGACTCATTTGCACTAAGAGTTGTTGTACCTATGGTTGATGTGATCTGTTATAACCCCTCCCTCTTTTTCATAGGGAACCCACCATCGCCACTCTACAACCAGTTCCTCTGATCTCAACCCTACTCAAGCATTGAACTGATGCTTCTTTTTGAAACATAGACAATGTTGATGTTGCCTGGGTGACCACTTTAACTCAGAAGGAGAGAGTTCTGTGTATTTTATGGAGTCATTTTTTTTCTTGACCCAAATGAGAATTTTTTTTTTTTTTCCGATTAAAGTTAAATAGAAATGTAAGCCTTTATGAGTGTGTGGGGGTCATTTTAGTGTGTACGTCTGACAGGTCAAAGCAGACCTGTTTAAAAAAAACTGCAGACCAAGGAGAAGCAAAGTGTCTAAGTGTGTGGGCAATGTTCATTTTTGTCACGTAAAAATGAACATCTCTTTTAGGAGTTTTATCCCCCAAATCTCAGGGGATAAAACTTGTTATTCAATAACACTTATGCACGCACACTCAAGCAGATGTGTACATACACACACACACACCCAACACACCAATTGCTTGTCATGTTTGAGTACTTGTTTGGGTGCATGTCTGATCAAGAATATGAGATAATGATGATGATAATCATTCATGTATGAGAATCATATCCATGAAGGTAGTGTGTGGGGATGGGAAATGCCAGTCCCCGATGGCTGATATGTATTAGAATTAGTGAAGTGCCACACACACATACACCATTCACTGTCATCATTACCCATCTCTAAACCCACCTTTCATGCTCCCCAATCCCTCTTTATTGAAATGACCCAACTTCCACTAAATGATTCGCTAAGGCCATCAGCCCTGAACATTATAACTTCTTCACCATTTAAAATCATACTTTGGTGATCCATCAACAGACATAGAAATGGGTAATTAGCCAGGAAGAGAAAAGCAAATGTCATGGGATCATGAGGATATTCTCACAGGGAAATAAGAAAAAAGCCCAATTAAAACAAGTTGAAGCCTAACATAACTACATAACATATACATGAAAAACAACAAAGGCAATTCCCAGCCTGGAGACAGGGGCCAGATGGTCCTTCCTGTCTTACATCATGACATGGCCACCTAAGGTAATGTTAAGAGGAGCAAAAGAAGGGGGTACAGGGGTTTAATTTAAGTCTCATTAATTCAATTATTATTTGGGAATTCCTTCAGTAGCTGGGTGGGGAGAAGGATGGATTAATTAGAAATGTGAGGAGAGAGGGAAGGAGAGAGGAGAAAGGGTATAGTAGGCTCATATTCCAGTCTCCATGGTTTCTTTTAGGGACTGAGCTTGTGTCAGTCTAGAGTGGTACTGATTAAGAATGGGGAGAAAGGAGCGTAAGAGACCTAGAGCAACTGAAAACAGGAAAACAAGACAGTCAGTGGGATGGAGGGAAGAATGAGAGAGAGAGAGAGTGAGAGATGCTGTCAGAGTGCTGGCTACTGTGACGCTAGTGTCAATCACAATGGTGGACAGGTGATGGGTTTTTAACCAGGCTGTTTATCCTTTACTTCAATAAGCCTTTGAAAACGTTCTCACAGATACTGTTTCTATCAAGGGCTTTAATCTCTAATTCATCTCATTCAAGCTGTTTTTCTGTTTTTTTTGTTGTTGTGTATTTGGCTTGGATTTTCACAACAGCAGAGCAGTTTAATCGATTCCTTTTAATCTTTCGCCATAAGACAAATGAAAAAGAAAGTCATATTGAAGGGCTTGGAGTAGGTATTAATATCAGTATGGATTTTATGATTAAAAAATATCAATATGCCTTTTAATACACCTCAATGGGCAATGTTCGATCTCAGCAATGAGATATAACTGAAAAACAGAGTGGAATTTGAAACAGCTTAGACAACCAAAACAATTCAGACCAAATTCATAGTTGTGCCATTTACAGTATTGGTAGGAATTTCAGTCACTTGGTATTCTCCATATCCACTTCGCACATGACACATGTGAGTTCCACGGCTGTCATAATAAGAACAATTCCCGACTTCACTCTCTGGCCTATGGCAGTCATCGACCGGCAGTCCTACATCATGAGGTGGAATGTGGTGGTATTTGATTATGAGGCACACGGTACATCTCAATGTGGCAACAACCAATGAAGTCATTGTTAGCAGTGGGCAGTTTGATTGTTTGGTTACATCTTCGAGGGAGTGCGTGCGAGTTAGCAGACACATATAACTCGGGACACACACACACACACACGTGCACGCACTCACACATAAACCACAATCCATTTATGAGGTCATTGGCATCTTTGTCAGGTAGATAATTTAACACAAACCTTTCATCAGGATATGTGTTTCACTCTGTCTTCAGTGCTCAACAGTTAGAAGAGGGGCATCACCTTGTCCACACATGGTACAAAGACAAGGAAAACAGTTAGAAGAGGGGCATCACCTTGTCCACACATGGTTCAAAGACAAGGAAAACAGTTAGAAGAGGGGCATCACCTTGTCCACACATGGTTCAAAGACAAGGAAAACAGTTAGAAGAGGGGCATCACTTTGTCCACACACGGTTCAAAGACAAGGAAAACAGTTAGAAGAGGGGCATCACCTTGTCCACACATGGTTCAAAGACAAGGAAAACAGTTAGAAGAGGGGCATCACCTTGTCCACACATGGTACAAAGACAAGGAAAACAGTTAGAAGAGGGGCATCACCTTGTCCACACATGGTTCAAAGACAAGGAAAACAGTTAGAAGAGGGGCATCACTTTGTCCACACACGGTTCAAAGACAAGGAAAACAGTAAAGATTTACTCTCGGCCCATATTGGTCCATCAAAGGCTACACCAACTGAACCAAACAGACACCACAACCACTGAGTGGCGAGTCCTAATGTCACCTGCATACTAGGTTTGGTTTTCTCCTAGCAGTACTCAGCTAGGCAAAGTGAACATCTGTGCCCCGTATACTCCCTTAAAAAGACCTTTGCTTGAAAAACGAGAATAAATAGGCAATAGTACTGTTTGTCCCTCTTGAGATGCCGAAGCCAGTATACACTTCCTCAAATTAGTCTGTATTAATCGAAGATAACTCAAGAAATCTGTGATTCACATGTTTTTTTCAGAGTTCTTAAATCACACAAATTTACATGAACTATACTGAATAAAAATATAAATGCAACATGCAACAATTTCAGAGATTTTACTAAGTTACAGTTCATATAAGGAAATCAGTACATTTAAATAATACATTTAGGCCCTAATGTAACAGTTTTCTTCCTGGGAAGGAGAGGAGGACCAAAATGCAGCGTGGTTATTTATAAACATCTTTAATGAAAGATGAAAACATGACCACTATACAAAATAAGAAAACGTGGAAAAACCGAAACAGTCCAAACTGGTGCAAAACACAGAGACAGGAACAACCACCCACAAGATACCTAAAGAATATGGCTGGATATGGCTTGGATGCAGCTTATGGTAGGGAAATGAACATTCAATTCTAAGGCAACAACTCTGGTGGACATTCCTGCAGTCAGCATGCCAATTGCACACTCCCTCAAAACATGAGACATCTGTGGCATTGTGTTGTTGATATGCCACACCTGTCAGGTGGATGGATTGTCTTGGCAAATGAGAAATTCTCACTAAGAGGGATGTAAACAAATTTGTGAAAAGAAAAGTTTTTAAAAAGTGTGTGCAAAGCTGTCATTAAGGCAATGGTTGGCTACATTGAAGAATATAAAATATAAAATATATTTTGATTTGTTTAACACTTTTTTTTTACTATATGATTCCATATGTGTTATTTCATAGTTTTGATGACTTCACTATTATTCTACAATGTAGAAAATAGTAAAAAATACAGAAAAACCCATGAATGAGTAGGTGTGTCCAAACATTTGACTGGTACTGCATTCGGAAAATGTCAGACCCCTTGACTTTTTCAACATTTTGTTATGTTACAGCCTTTTTCTAAAATGTATGAAATAGTTTTTTCCCCCTCATCAATCTACACACTATCCATAACGACAAAGAAAACAGGTTTCTAGAAATGTCTGCAAAAGTATTTCAAAAAACAACGGAAATACCACATTTACGTAAGTATTCAGACCCTTTACTCAATACTTTCACTCTTTACTCAGAACTTCAGTGAGTGTAATGCTTGCTGTTCATTTGTATTGTTTATTTCACTTTTGTATATGATCTACTTCACTTGCTTTGGCAATGTTAACATATGTTTCCCATGCCAATAAAGCCTCTTCAATTGAACTTTGTTGAAGCACCTTTAGCAGCGATTACAGCCTCGAGTCTTCTTGGGTATAACGCTACAAGATTGGCACACCTGTATTTGGGGAGCTTCTCCCATTCTTCTTTGCAGATCCTCTCAAGCTCTGTCAGGTTGGATGGGGAGCATCGCTGCATAGCTATTTTCAGGTCTCTCCAGAGATGTTCGATCGGGTTCAAGTCCAGCATTTGGCTGAGCCACTCAAGGACATTCAGAGACTTGTTCCGAAGCCACCCCTGCATTGTCTTGGCTGTGTGCTTAGTGTCGTTGTCCTGTTGGAAAGTGAACCTTCGCCACAGTCTGAGGTCCTGAGTGCTCTAGAGCAGGTTTTCATCAAGGATCTCTCTGTACTTTTCTCCATTCATCGTTCCCTTGATCCTGACTAGTCTCCCGGTCCCCACAGCATGATGCTGCCACCACAATGCTTCACCGTAGGGTTGGTGCCAGGTTTCCCCCAGATGTGACGCTTGGCATTCAGGTCAAAGAGTTCAATCTTGGTTTCATCAGACCAGAGAATCTTGTTTCTCATGGTCTGACAGTCCTTTAGGTGCCTTTTGGCAAATTCCAAGCGGGCTGTCATGTGCCTTTTACTGAGGAGTGGCTTCTGTCTGGCAACTCTACCATAAAGGCCTGATTGGTGGAGTGCTCCAGCGATGGTTGTCTTTTTGGAAGGTTCTCCCACCTACAGAGGAACTTTGGAGCTCTGTCAGAGTGACCATCGGGTTCTTTGTCGCCTCCCTGATCAAGGCCCTTCTCCTCTGATTGCTCAGTTTGGCCGGGCGGCCAGCTCTAGGAAGAGTGTTGGTGGTTCCAAACTTCTTCCATTTAAGAATTATGTGGGCAACTGTGTTCTTGGCCACCTTCAATGCTGCTGAAATTTTTTGGTACACTTCCACAGATCTCAACACAAACCTGTCTCGGAGCTCATCAGACAATTCCTTCGACCTCATGTCTTGGTTTTCGCTCTGAATTGCACTGTCAGTTGTGGGACCTTACATAGAAAGGTGTATGCCTTTACAAATCATGTCTAAGCAATTGAATTCACCACAGGTGGATTTTAGTTGTAGAAACATCTCAAGGATGATCAATGGAAACAGGATGGACCTGAGCTCAATTTCGAGTCTCATTGCAAAGGGTCTGAAAGGGTCTAAAAACCTGTTTTCACTTTGTCATTATGGGGTATTGTTTGTAGATTGATGAGGGAAAACAATCATTTAGAATAAGGCTATAACATAACAAAATGTGGAAAAAGTCCAGGGGTCTGAATACTTTAACCAAATGCACTGTATAATTATCATAATTGTTTTATTATATGGGGGATTGGAAATAATGCAGACAATTACATTGATGGAAACTACAATCTATCTGCAATATTAAATCTGATCTACCCTCTAAAAAATATATCTGTTTCCCATATTTTTGCTATAGGTTCTGAGATATCAGGTAGAGATTAATTCAACCCTTGATAGAACTTGGCAATCAACTTCTTTGGCGTTGCAGCTTCTCTCAGTATTTTTTCAATGCATTTGTGCGGCTCAGTTTCAAATGAGGTAGTCCAAGACCTCCATCTTTATAGGGTAAGTGTCAAACATTCAATTTGACTCTTGAGGTCTATCTATTACAAATAAAGTTGGAGAGTTGGCCATTTATTTTCTTAAAGAAGTTGGATGGGATTGAAAATGGTAAGGATTAGAATCAGACTTAGTAATATATGAATGACATTATTTTGATTATCTTGACCCTACCTAACATAGAAATAGGGAGAGTTCTCCATCTCTGAACATCAGATTCAATCTGATCCATTTTATAGGCCTCCTCCAAATGGCATTGAATCAATACACCCAGGTATTTAACATGTCTTTGTCCATTTCCACCTAAATCTACTTTCCAAGCTTGAAAGGTCAATTAGAAACAGGCATGATTTCACTTTGAATCCTGATACAGCACCATATGTGTCCAGCAGTTGCAAAATAAATGACAGGCAATGTTCTGGTTCAGATAAATACGGTAAAATGTCATCTGGATACAATGATATTACATGTTGTTCTCCGCCAATCTCTATTCCCCGGATTGAGCCTCATGTTCTGATTATTGATGCTAGAGGTTCTGTGGCTAAAGCAAATCAATAACTGGACACAGGGAATCCCTGTCTTGTCCTTTTTGATAACTTAAATGGATCAGATATTTGTCCAATTGTTCTTTCTTTCTTTTTAAGTAGGGTGATTGTAGCCAAACACAGTGACTGGGGAAGGTCATTTTCCACTAGAGCTACTGTGAGCATAAGTAACATAGGCTTAGTCATTTGGGATGAAAGTGTCTGTAAAATTCCACTGAGAATCCATCATTACCAGGACATTTCCCATTTTGTAGACTATTAAAGAAATTCTCTATTTCTTTCTTTGAACTTTTGTTTGCAGATTGATACAGTTTTTGATTGATTGTTTTAAATACAGCTCATTTCAGAAAAGTCCATTGTTATGGTACTATCTGGGGGTTTTAATGCTATGGATAGTACTTTCCTCCTCCTCTTTCTAAATTTGCAAAGCTAGCATTTTCAAGCACTTTCACCTTGCAACATATTGTTGTTTGTATCTCAGGGCAGTAGTCTCTGCTGAGCAGGTGTTTATTATGTTATATTCCAGCTTCAAAGTGTTCAACTGTTGATGGGTGTCAACATGTCTAAGTCATGGATTTTCTCTTCTATTATTTCAAACTCTTTTTTTGGTCTTCATTTTATTATGTGAAGAGTAAGAGATGATACAACCTCTCATATAGGCTTTAAGAGCTTCCCACACAACAGTAGGGCATACTTCATTATCTACAATTACACTCACCAGCAAGTTTATTAGGTACACCACCCTGTTCACGAAAAAGTATCGATCCTACAGACAGTGAGTCATGTGGCCGTGGTTTGCTATATAAAGGCAGACTGGCATCGAGGCATTCAGTTGATGGGGCAAAACGAAAGACCTAAGTGACTTTTATGGTATGATTTGGTATGATTGTCAGTGCCAGTTCGAAGAAGACTGTCCAGAATCGTGCAAGCTAACAGGCGGGCCACAAACAGAGAAAGAAAGGCACAGTACAATAGTGGTGTGCACAACTGCATCTCAGAGCACACAACGCCTCGATCCTTGTCACGGATGGGCTATTGCAGCAGACGACCAAACTGGGTTCCACTCCTATCAGCTAAAAACATTAAGAAACGTCTCCAGTGGACACGCGATCACCAACACTGAACAATTGAGGAGTGGAAAAACATTGTCTGGAACATGACAGCAAGTTCAGTTTACTTGAGTGTCCTGCACAGTCCCCAGACCTCAACCCAATAGAGAATCTTTGGAATAAGATGGATCGGGCTGTTCACAGCATAAATGTACCGCCATCCAATCTGCAGCAACTGTGTGATGCCATCGCGTCAGCATTGACCAAGATCCCTATGGAAAGTTTCCAACACCTTGTAAAATTCCCCGAATAATTCACTGTTCTGGAGGCAAAGGGGGGTCCGACCCAGTACCTAATAAACTGGCCGTTGAGTATATTTCCAAAAACATGTCTGTGTGTTGAGATATGAGGTAAACTCTTTATCTCCATGTAAAATCATGCTGAATCGTCAAGTCTTTGATATTGGCATAGGAGGTTTAAGCATAAACGTGAAATACATTGGGCTATGGTCCGTAATTATTCTAAGAAGGTATTAAATTTAAAAAGACAGTCAATTAAAAAAAAGTTTACATTAAAAAGTGAATTCTTTAATATGAGTTGTGGGCATGAGAGTAATAGGAGCATTGCTTTTCAGTTGGATGTTTATATCTCCACAGTTCACATAAACCCATCTCTTTGATGTTGTGGTTTCATACCTTAGACCACGTGTCAAACTCATTCCACGGAGGGCAGAGTGTCTGCAGGTTTTCGCTCCACCCTTGTACTTGTTGGATTAAGTAAGGTAATTAATTATTAAGGAACTACCCTCACCTGGTTGTTTAGGTCTTATTTCAAAGGAAAAACCATAAACCCACAGACTCTGCCCTCTGAGTTTGACACTCCTGCCTTAGACATTTACATGTTTTACATTTAGCAGACACCCTTATCTAGAGAAACTTACAGTGCATCCATTTGTCATACTGGTCCCATGTGGAAATCGAACACTGTTACGTATGCCTCTTGGAGGGAACGGAACACCCCGCTACATCTCAACTCCACATGGAGTGAAAAAGTATGTGAACGTAGGTGCGGGGAAGGACGACAGAGGCAGAGAAAAATACAGTTTACAGGGAATTGATTTATTCCTTAACACGGTAAAGTGGGGAAAAAGGGCTGGATGGAACCAAAGCAAAGAAAGTAAAGTCCCCTCTCCTACCTTACCTGCCTTCCCACTACTTACCTAACATTTAGCACCATCTGGCGCGCTAACCAAAATACAGGGGGTGGTCTGCCCAGGTCTTACCTAGTGTGCATAGACAGATGAACTACTACGGGTTATGTATGCCCGCAGGACTCTTGCTTAAACACTACCAAGGTGCGTTCCCCTTCGTCCCCTGGGAACAAATGAAACAGAATAATTACTAATACTTTAAGTGAACCATTTCAATAACCAAATAAAGTCCTATTGGCGTACACACACCTCAGAAGGAGCGGCTACAAAATCATATCCACAAAACCTTTACTGACCACCACAACAATCAACGCAGGACATTAAAAGAAGATCTCTTCCCTGGGGAAGGAACACTGGCTCTTATCAAGCTGGAGAAGGAGTTGGTAATTGCAGAGACAGCTATATCCCCTGCGATGGGGCCGACCAATCAGCTTCTTAGAATCCAGAAAGCCATTTCCTGAAATACACACACATACAAACCCACAACAACACAGAAACTGGGGAACACCCATCCCTGGCTTTCTAAGCGCCATGCACTACTAGCTGAGCAACACAGGTCATGTTAGGAAAAGGGTATATAGTTTAGTTGATGACTTGGCTAAAGTTGCATCTCACACACAGTTAAAATCACCCACCATATAATATTCCTGTAACTTTGAGATCATTTTAGTATAAAGTCGTTAATTCATTTTGGGTCATCTTCTTTTCGGCAATAGCAAGTCAATAAAGTGACTTTTTCTTGTGACAGGTTTCCTTTTATCATTATAAAACGTCCATTTGGGTCAGTTGTAATTTATGTAGACTTAAATGGGACTTTTTTTATTAATGAGAATTGATACTCCTTTGAAGTGGAAGAGAACGCCAATCCATCTCAAGCTCACCCAAACCTTTCACTTTCTAATGCTGATTGATGAGTTTCTTGTAAAAAAACAGATGTTTTCTTTTTAAAATAAGAACATACCTTAATTATTTTCTCTGGCTGCACAATTCCATTGACATTCCATGTCACACATGTTAATGTATTCATATCTTAAGTATTATCCACAAGGCGTGATATTGAGATGGATCTTTACATATTTTCTGTCTCATATTGACTCCATACTTTATGTAAGATGTTGATACACTACATAAATGTGCCAATTGCACGCTCCCTCAAAACATGAGACATCTGTGGCATTGGGTTGTGTGACAAAACTGCACATTTTGGAGTGGTGTTTTATTGTCCTCAGCACAAGGTGCACCTGTGTAATGATCATGCAGTTTAATCAGCTTCTTGATATGCCACACCTGTCAGGTGGATGGATTATCTTGGCAAAGGATAAATGTTCACTAATAGAGATGTAAACACATTTTTGCACCAAATTTGAGAGAAAAATTCTGGGATCTTTTATTCAGCTCATGAAACATGGGACCAACACTTGCCCAACTAACTATATATATATATATATAAATGTTTTATAATTATATTAATAATTTCTCATTAACTTAAGTATTCATACCCCTGAGTCAAAACTTTTTAGAAGGACCTTTTGCAGCGATTACAGCTGTGAGTCTTTCTGGGTAAGTCTCTGAGAGCTTTCCACACCTGGATTGTGCCACATTTGCCCATTATTCTTTTCAAAATTCTTCAAGCTCTGTCAAATTGGTCGTTGATCATTGCTAGACAACAATTTCCAGGTTTTGCCATAGATTTTCAAGTAGATTTAAGTCAAAACCGTAACTCGGCCACTCAGGAACATTCACTGCCTTCTCGGTAAGCAACTCCAGTGTAGATTTGGCCTTGTGTTTTATAGTAGGTTATTGTCCTGCTGAAAGGTAAATTCTTCTCCAGTGTCTGGTGGGAAGCAGACTGAACCATGTTTTCCTCTGGGATTTTACCTGTGCTTAGTTCCATTCTGTTTAATTTTTTTATCCTGAAAAAAACTCTCCAGTACTTAACAATTACAAGTATACCCATAACATGATGCAGCCACCACTATTGCTTGAAAATATGGAAAGTGGTACTCAGTAATGTGTTGTATTAGATTTGCCCTGAACATAACAACACATTGTATTCAGGGCAAAAAATGTATTGCTTTGCCACATTTTTTACAGTATTACATTAGAACATTGTTAAAAACAGGATGTATGTTTCTTTTCACTCAGTCAGTTAGGTTTGTATTATGGAGTAACTACAATGTTGTTGATCCAACCTCACTTTTCTCCTGTCAAAGCAATTAAAATCTGTAATTGTTTTAAAGTCACCATTGGCCTCGGTGAAATGCCTAAGTGGTTTCCTTCCTCTCCGGCAACTGAGTTAGGACTGGGTGTATTGATACACCGTCCATAGGGTAATTAATAACTTCACTATGCTCAAAGGGATATTCAATGTCTGTTTATTTTTTGGCCCATCTACCAATAGGTGCCCTTCTGTACGAGGCACTGCAAAACCTCCTTGGACTGCGTTTGAAATTCACTGTTAAACATTATTATTGCAACTTATGTTGTATTGTCCTCAGCACAAGGTGCACCTGTGTAATGATCATGCAGTGTTAAGCAAATGTTTACTCGTGGACTTATTTATGCTTGCCATAACAAATGGCTTGAATACTTATTGACTAAAGACATTTCCGCTTTTCATTTTTAATTGATTTGTAAAATTTTCGAAAATATAATAATTTCCCTTTAACCAAAAAATCTTAAATTTGATCAATTTTAAATTCAGGCTGTAACACAACAAAATGTGGAAAAAGTCAAGGGGTGTGAATACTTTCTGAAGTCACTGTAAGCACAAGCACATGCCCCGCTGCATAATCATAAAGAACCTTATTTGACAAGAGAAGGGCCCTCAATCCAAATGGCTACTTGACACTTTTACGCAGAATGCATGTGTCACCAACAAAAGTGCTGGCGAATGAGGATCATTCAACCATCCACAACAGCGAGACGGCTGATGGCTTCTTCAAACTAGACTGTAGCCGAGCAAGGTTTATTTTGAGCTGATGAGCATTTCCACTTTGATTATGCTGCAGCAACTTAAATGACCTCAGGTCTGTAAGACACATCATTATATTGGAGAGAGCTAATTATTCTGCTGATTAACGTCATCTCGCTCCAGCGAGCTTCTTGTTATTCCAAGGTTCCAATTTGTTTTTGGATGAGGCGTGTTAATACAGGTACCAATATAACGTATTACCGCCAGCCCTGATTGCATTCGGGGAGATGACCCACTGGGCACAGATGTCAGTTCCACATCTAGTTTTGATTTACATTTGATTGAGTTGTCAACTAACGTGAATTTAACTTGAAATCGACACAAAATGTCACCATGTCATTGGATTTAGGTTAAAAGTTGGGTGAAAAAAAGACTAAATTCCCTTACGTTGATGACTTTTGAAAATGTAATCAGTTTTCCACATTGATTCAATGGAATCACATGGAATATTTTTAGTTTAAATGAAGTAGAAACAATGTTGATTCAACCAGTTTTTGCCCATTGGGGAGGCACTCATGTGGGCCTAGTCCTAGCAGAAATGTAAGCATTGTTTATTCCAGGAAGCAATTGCTATCTGGTAGTACATGATTTTAGTTTAATGGTTTAATTAAAGGAAGTGAATCAGACAAGTAAAACATATTTTTAAGAATAATACATAATAATTAGTAAGGGGACAGACAGACTCTGATGAACAGAGAATAGATCATGCTACTATTTGTTTCCTTTTTTAAGTCATACATTTTTAAATTGTTATGTTTTTCAATAGGGAGACAGCAATAGTTTTACAGTTTACTCAGGGGCCTCTCAACATTTCTTTGACTACAGCGCCACCCTTCGGTGGCTTGTCATCATATACTTGTAGAATGGAGATGGAAGGAGATGCGTCCTCATGACGTCTTACGTTAACCACACGCTGGACTCTGGAACCCAAACAGTGGGGAAGTAGCCAAAGTGAAGTTATTCCCTTCAGTCATAATTTAAACAATGTATGTCAGTGTACATCATATATCATTATTTGCAATGTATCTAGCTATAATCACAAAGTACAAGTTACGGGAACATGCAAAATTGCAGCTTGCTTGTAGGATAGGAATGGCGAGAATAAGCCAGACAGCTATACATAAACCTATACGATGTTGCACGTTCTGTCTGTAATTTACAGTAGCTGCATGCTCATCCTTTTAATACTTTTTGCCCCGTGAGTTTACCTAGCGCTTTCCAGAGGCTGCATGCATTCAAGTTGGTGCTTTTTGCAGATGTTATTGTTCAAGTTGGCTACCTAGAGCGGTTGACTGTATTGATCAGCGTATCGTCAGCAACGCTAAAAGAAAAGTACTTCCGGGTCAAGGAATTTCGGAAACATTCTAAATAAAAGTCTCCCACGTAACAGTGTCAAAAAGGTGCATTTATAATTGTCTACACATTAACGTTGAGTCAATTTGGGTTTTAAAACATGTTCCAAGGTCAAATAAATGGCCACAATGCGAATAACTGAATATGGAATCATATTGGCATATAGAGCAAAAACGAATAGTGCCACAGTAAAAGTATTGTAGGGAATACTCAGTAGGGTCTGTAGAATGTATATATTGTGTCATGTCATGGGTTTCTGGACTTTTACTGTGGTCAAACAGCTTAAAGTGGGTTGTCTGGACACTAAATGTTACAAATATAGTACTGTACAGGGAAAACAATAGATTGTGTGTCCATAATTGTGTGTCAAATCAAATCACATTTTATTTGTCACATACACATGGTTAGCAGATGTTAATGCGAGTGTAGCGAAATGCTTGTGCTTCTAGTTCCGACAATGCAGTGATAACCAACAAGTAATCTAACTAACAATTCCAAAACTACTGTCTTATACACAGTGTAAGAGGATAAGGAATATGTACATAAGGATATATGAATGAGTGATGGTACAGAGCAGCATACAGTAGATGGTATCGAGTACAGTATATACATATGAGATGAGTGTGTAGACAAAGTAAACAAAGTGGCATAGTTAAAGTGGCTAGTGATACATGTATTACATAAGGATGCGGTCGATGATGTAGAGTACAGTATATACATATGCATATGAGATGAATAATGTAGGGTAAGTCCAGTCTACTCACTATAATCCCTACAATACAAAACAGGTCATAGGAAATGTTATGTTGACATTTGCACCATGGACAGCTACACTTTTAGAGTTGTCACTGTCAGCCTATCTCCAAATACATGGCAAATATGTGACCCAAAAGCATATTAATGTGATGCAATATTTTAATAATTGCAAATAAACTGGGGTGGAAAATACTCAGTTGGGGTTCTACTAACCAAAATGTTCCATCTCTTGTTATGCCTACATTTAATCCTGCATGTTATATTCATTCCAAAACAATACATTCATTTACTCTTTTTCTGTTGAATATCAGTTGGAAACAAATTCAGTTGGAAATAAAATTCCATTCCATACACGACTTTCATGTACGTGCCTTGCGCTAAATACCGATTATTAACAGGTGATTAGTTGAGAAGCCAACTTCTTCAAAGACAGACTGTCATATCTACACGACTGTGACACATTTCTACATTATATTGCTAGTGACAACAAGGTGAAATTAAACAAAACGGTACAAACAGATCATGTAAATTAGGCTCAGGTTCTAAACCTATTGCCCGTGGAGAGTTTAAATGAGGCTCAGGTTCTAAACCTATTGCCCGTGGAGAGTTTAAATGAGGCTCAGGTTCTAAACCTATTGCCCGTGGAGAGTTTAAATGAGGCTCAGGTTCTAAACCTATTGCCCGTGGAGAGTTTAAATGAGGCTCAGGTTCTAAACCTATTGCCCGTGGAGAGTTTAAATGAGGCTCAGGTTCTAAACCTATTGCCCGTGGAGAGTTTAAATGAGGAAATGTCAACTGCTCAGAGAAGACCCTCAGACTGCAAAACTTAATATGCAAAATGTATACACTTTTGAGGATAAAGAAACTGCTACATTCATCCTGAAGTGGCCAAGAGTTTGTATGAGGAAGTGTCAGTGGTGCCGATGTAAAAGTGGTCGTTTTAATTCCCCAAACATTGGGAATGAAACTAGCACTTCGAGACAAAGTTGTGTAAGAAGTTTATCAGATGAGGAAATCGTAAAATCTGACAACTGAGCCGGATGAGCAGCATAAACTGAAATACGCGAGGATACACTGAAATAAGCGAGGATACACTGAAATAAGCGAGGATACACTGAAATAAGCGAGGATACACTGAAATAAGCGAGGATACACTGAAATACCCGAGGATACACTGAAATACCCGAGGATACACTGAAATAAGCGAGGGTACACTGAAATAAGCGAGGGTACACTGAAATAAGCGAGGATACACTGAAATAAGCGAGGATACACTGAAATAAGCGAGGACACACTGAAATAAGTGAGGATACACTGAAATAAGCGAGGATACATTGAAATAAGCGAGGATACACTGAAATAAGCGAGGATACACTGAAATAAGCGAGGATACACTGAAATACCCGAGGATACACTGAAATAAGCGAGGATACACTGAAATAAGCGAGGATACACTGAAATAAGCGAGGATACACTGAAATAAGCGAGGATACACTGAAATAAGCGAGGATACACTGAAATAAGCGAGAATACACTGAAATAAGCGAGGATACACTGAAATAAGCGAGGATACACTGAAATAAGTGAGGACACACTGAAATAAGTGAGGATACACTGAAATAAGCGAGGATACATTGAAATGTGCTTTGTCAGATGAGGCAAACGTTGAAGTGGTAGGTATTTCAAAAAGCTTTAATGGGTAAGCCTATTTGCAGGAAAGATTAAAGAGTCCAATCCTTACTGGGTAGTGCATTTTCGATAACAATTTTCAGTGGCTCAGAAAAGGATATAAAAAGACGTATCTTAAAATAAATGGATACTGTTGCCATTCTTCATGCAAGATAAAATGAGTTATTCTGGACACTGCGAATGCACTAGATTTCCATGTCTCATTCAGGCGATATCATACATTCAGATGAAGATGGTACATAAAGTCCATTTCGAGCTCCAGAGATGGACCAACTTGCATTGCCATTACATAATACTGCCACATATAAGGTGCACAGGGAATTAACAGCCAACGCCGACCTCCGATGTTTGGCCGCTCAGAACAGAAGTGACATTGGACTAGATACATCAGTGTTCAGAAACATCAAATCTGAACAACGCACAAATAAATAACTTTTTGGATTCTGATTAAATCAATTCACTGCAATTACTGAAAGAAAAACTTGAGAATGAAACATCGGCACAAATAATAGTTTCTCCTGTACAGTGCTATATTTGTACCGTATTGTCCACGCACCCCATTTTAAGCTGTTTAGCCACAGTAAAAGTCCAGAAACACTCCATTTATCAGAACCTCGTGAAATGAGACCATATATAGATTGTACAGAGCCTACTGCGTACTCCCCTACCCACTTTTACATCGGCACAAATCATATTTCTCTCTCTATAAGCCCATATGTAATGCATATGCAGTGATTTGCATTGTGGCCCATGTAATGGGCGGAGTGAAAGCCAGCAACACTCAAATTAACACCATATATAGATTCTGAGTACTACCCACCCCACTTTCACATCGGCACAAATGATCCGTTTTCCTATACAGTGTTATATTTGAGTCCAGGCACCCAATTTTAAGCTGTTTGACCACATTAAAAGTCCTGCAACACTTCCTATTGCTTAGCTTTTTGTTCAAACACATCTGATCTGTATTCTAGGGACCCTAGTGAGTAGACTGGATCCTGGTTTTATAGGCACAATCCTATATTTTTTCCTGTACAGTGCAATTCGTTTGTGCAATACAACAAAAAATACAGTAACACTTCTTAAACATTACATTTTAAAATTGTATCCTTGAACAATAGCACCAATAAATAAACAAGACTCATACAATCAAAATAATTAACTTACTTAAGCTCCAACCATTTCTCAATGTGCTCCACCATATAGGCTTTTTCTTATTTATCTTAAAGAAGTTTATATTTAGTAGTTTAGTTTAGATTTCACCCATTGCATTTATAATTGTTCATAAAAAAAAAACATGTTTACAGAATTTTAACATGCATTGATTGCAAAGCTCAAAAAAAATATTTATTTCGTATAGCGTTTTATCAAACCTTTATTTTGAAAGCAAAGTCCGAAAATACGGATGTCTTCATGTGGCTGGTATCTCGGCTGTGGCTGGTATCTGGTATCTCGCTCGGGTTGTTTTGGGACCCTCTCCTTGGTTGGACCCTTCTTCGAGTCCTCTGCTCTGACTGTCCAATGACATTCGAACAATTTTCTATTCTAATTTTCTATGCAGTTGTGGACTATGAACCGCGACTTTCCTTTTTAGCATATGCATAACAGTCTAGTAGTAGTTTAAAAAACATGCAATGTTATATTTTAATCAAAACTTTTGCAGCAACATTTTTTAAAGAATTCCAATAATTATGTAACACTTTCTTACGTGGGCTTGTCAAAGGTAACTGAACTATGGCCCTCACTCAAGTGGCTACCAGAAGGTAAATCTCACGTGACTATAGCCACATTTGTAATACATCAATGCAGCACACTGCAGTTTTTGAATTAATTTCGTTTTATATATTATATACCATTGATTTCGAATCCACATTTGGTGGAAAACTAGTCATAGATGTAACATAATGCAGGTCTTTGTCCAGCACTGAGCTCAAGTGTCAAATTAATTTAGCCATCTACCTGCCTCCCAAGACTGAGAATGGGAAGTGTCCTGTCTTGTACTGGCTCTCAGGTGAGTTCTACAAACTAACATAATGTATGATGAACTACCATCTGCAGATAAACACACAGTATCTCTATGGATTTGACTCTGAGAATGTTAATGTGTCTGTACTAAACGGGATTGACTTGCATGGAGCAGAACTTCATCACCAATGCTGGCAGTCAGCAGGCAGCTTCTGAGCATGAAACCATCATCGTTGCACCAGACACCAGCCCACTTACGACCAACCGCACACACTTATCACTCCCACCCTCACTTGTTCCCTCTCTTTCTGTAGTGTTCAGGTGGTTGTAACATCAAGGGTAAAGATGAGAGCTGAGACTTTGGCACAGGGGCTGGTTTCTATGTCAACGCCAACCAGGAGCCCTGGAAGAGCAACTACCGCATGTACACCTACGTCAAAGGTGTGTGGGTCACGTGATAACAGCATTTACTATTGTGAATCCCCTGATACTGCTGTCCCCTGATACTGCTGTCCCCTGATACTGCTGTCCCCTGATACTGCCGTCCCCTGATACTGCCGTCCCCTGATACTGCCGTCCCCTGATACTGCCGTCCCCTGATACAGCTGTCCCCTGATACAGCTCTCCCCTGATACAGCTCTCCCCTGATACAGCTCTCCCCTGATACAGCTCTCCCCTGATACTGCTGTCCCCTGATACAACTCTCCCCTGATACTGCTGTCCCCTGATACAGCTCTCCCCTGATACTGCTGTCCCCTGATACAACTCTCCCCTGATTACAACTCTCCCCTGATACAGCTCTCCCCTGATACTGCTGTCCCCTGATACAACTCTCCCCTGATTACAGCTCTCCCCTGATACAGCTCTCCCCTGATACAGCTCTCCCCTGATACAGCTCTCCCCTGATACAGCTCTCCCCTGATACAGCTCTCCCCTGATACAGCTCTCCCCTGATACAGCTCTCCCCTGATACAGCTCTCCCCTGATACAGCTCTCCCCTGATACAGCTCTCCCCTGATACAGCTCTCCCCTGATACAACTCTCCCCTGATACTGCTGTCCCCTGATACTGCTGTCCCCTGATACTGCTGTCCCCTGATACTGCTGTCCCCTGATACTGCTGTCCCCTGATACAACTCTCCCCTGATACAACTCTCCCCCGGTCTCTTTGCTCTTTTTTTTCTTCTTCTCTCAACTCTCTCATTTGATCAATGCTAACTTCCCCACTGACCAAGAGAATATGTCTATTTCTGGCCACTCCAGGGGGGGGGGGGCACGGAGCCCTGAAGAACCCTGGAAAATACAAGGCATGGCAAGTCACAGTCTTTGACTCATGATATAGTCATTATGTAATATACACATGTGAATGAAGCCCCCACCCCTCTCTACAGTCTGTGTCTCTTGTTTGCCACCATCTGCAACCCCAGCCAGAAGGCCTTCAATGGGTACCTGGGAAAAGACAAGAAAGCCTGGGAGGTATAGTATGGGGGTGGGGGGGGTTGAAGAAATCAAAGGGATCAATTCACACTAAACACCAACTAGAGATCCCTGCTGGCGGAATAGAATTCCAGACCAATACATGGAATCATCCCGCTCTCCAGGCGTATGATGTCACAGTGCTTGCAGCGTCCTACTCCGGCCCTCAGCTGGACATCCTGATCGACCAGGGCAGTGATGACTAGTTCCTGTCGGCAGGTCATTTGCTTCCTGACAACCTGATCGCCTCCTGCTCAGTGAAGATCCCTGTGGTGTTCAGGCTGCAGCCGGTCAGTGCTTCCACCCAGTGGCCAACTACAGCAACTGTTTGATATTTAACAATTTAATGTGCTGTACTTTAGTTTGGAATTGGAATTATTGTGTATTGTACCAGATGAAGTGTTATTGTAATATCCGTGTCACCTTCAGGGCTACGACCATAGCTACTTCTTAATCAACAACCACATTAAGCACCATGCCAAGTTCCTCAACGCTTAAGACCATGACTGCTGGACCAGAACCCAACCAGGCGTTCTCCTCTATGCCTTCTCCTCCCAACTGTGCACCTGCTACTATGCACCTGTCCCATACAGAGAGACGTAGGTGCCTGGTGAACTGACATTAACCTGATACGCCTGGTGAGCTGAAATGAACACACCTGCTGTATTGAGTCAAGCTGAGAAAAAGACAATAGTGAGAGCAGGATGTTTGATAAGAGGAGCTTGCTTGCCACCCACATGGTCACTCCAACTGGATAAAAAAATAAATGTTACTCCTTTTGATTACATTTGTTTCCATCTTATGACCTTAGGCTCACACACTGACATCTTAGACCAATACAAAACACATGTGGACTAAAGACCAAACATAAGACTGTTTTTTTCAGATAAGGTCTTTACTCAAAGTGATGAGAAATATATACAGTATTCACAGCAGTTACGGTGACGTTAAAGGGATGTTTCATGCAATCAAATCCAAATTGCTGTACAACAAATACACCAATTTGACAAAAGGTACAAAATTGTATATGGTACATCAAAATGCAACAAAAAAAACATACAAAAAAACATCACTTTAAAATAAATGTCCTCCCAATCATAAGTACAAAACTGAGTACAAGCTTTCAGGACTATGTACAGAGAAAGGTAGAAAACAACTGCTCAACACTCAGCAGTCAACAGTTACACTGTGGTTATAACATTTCTCACAATGATATAGTTCAAATTCATTTCATATTATGCCATATACACATTTCTAAATCAAAATGGAGCTCAGATTTGTTAGTTGCCAAAACAAACAACTATAAATACTTATTTTTAAAGTGCAGATCATTTCAGGCCTGTAGGCAGCCATACAGCCACTCCCAAAGGCAGGTTGGCATTTATTGTAATGAATCTTGCCCTGCAGGCAGCTCTGCAGAGTGGTCACTAGCTGGCACAGCCACAAAGTCATATCAGATTTGAACCATAACCACACTGCTAACCCTAATGCCCAACCATACATTTAAAAACCTCTGAATTTTTTCAATATAGCCAACTTTGACTTTGCAGCTGGCCCATCTAGCATACATCCTTAATTCTGTCTCCAGGGCAAGATTCATGACAAACATCAACCTCCCAAAAGGTCAAAAGGATTGAATGACTAATCAATGAATAGTAAAGTAATGATCTCTTTTCATGTAAAGTCCTCTCGTTAAGTTTCTAAAAAGGTTTGCAGCACATGGCCCAAACCTCCATAATGACTAAAAGTGAAACAAACTACACAGCAACGTTCTCTTAACAAATATACCTGTCACATTTCCCTTCAGTCTCCACATCTCTCTGGTCGATCATAAAAATATTGAAGAAAACGTTAGAACTGGGAGAAGGGTTTACTGATATTTTTACCCGTTAGTAGTTATATTTAGCTAAGTGGAAAGGAAATTACTTTGAGTATTAAAGTAGCATTAATGTGCATATTTAAAAAAATATTTTTTATGCATTGTGAATTATTTTAAATATAAGCTACAATATATACAGATAATTGATCAAATAAAGGAAACACGTGAGTAAATTAGGGATACAAAGTATATTGAAAGCAGGTGCTTCGACACAGGTGTGATTCCTGAGTTAATTAAGCAATTAAGACATCTCATCCTGCTTAGGGTCATGTATGTAGAAAAATTCCCAGTTGCCCATCATTTTAAGTGTGTGTGTGCGTGTGTCAGTCACCAGATCTCAACTCAATTGAACACTTATGGGAGATCCTGGAGAGGCGACTGAGACAACGTTTTCCACCACCATCAACAAAACACCAAATTGTGGAAGAATGGCATTGCATCCCTCCAAGAGTTCCAGCCAAGGCGCATTAAGTGTATTGAAGCGGTTTTGGCAGTTAGCTGTACATGAATTGTCGTACTGTTGTAAATATGATTACTTTGCATTATAGCCATGTTAACAAGATCACTCCAGATCCTGATTTTAAGAGATTGGTCACTTTGCCTGAGAAGTGTGGCTGTTTATGTATGGCAGTGACTGTTAGTTTAACTAAAATATTTAAAAGAAATACTATTAATAATGTTAGAAATACTTTCTAAATACGAAACCCACTTGCACAAACCATCATCACATTACAGCTTCACATCACCACTTCTCATAAAAAAGATATTACCATACTAAAGACATTAGATCATAAGTGGCTCTGAAAAAAAACTGTTTAGTTGTTTTGGCAACTGTCAAATCTATCCAGTGAAACATTGTGTTTGATTTTACTGCTAAGCTTAAGCTTTGGATACCAAGCTGTAGAAAATGCATTATATCTGTACAATAAAAAAAACACCACTCACACACACACCCTAGTATGCTTATATTGGAGTGTTCTGCTGTTTGTGTAGTAGTAGGATATTGGGCACTCAAGCACTACTCTTCAGATGCTGCCAACAGTGTCTCTAAACCAGTGAATGCATTTCAGTTACTTTGCTGGTCCTACATGACCACCTGACATGGTCAGCATCACCAGACACTTCAAGGCTATTTAGCAGTATAGAATGTACTAGCACATACAAACCCATTCATTCATCACCAGACACTTCAAGGCTATTTAGCAGTATAGAATGTACTAGCACATACAAACCCATTCATTTGCGCTTTTTCATTCCATCTAACGCTTTTCTTCTGTCTCTCACTCATGCAGTCACACACACACCACACGCAAGTAATACCATTGACAAATAAGCAGTCTAGGGAATGGATCATAACAGTGTGGTAAGCCTACAACCTCCTCCCTGAGTTACATACCCACAGATTCCAATTCATAAACACCAGGTTCCCACAATCTTAGGACAACATTTCAACCTCTACAGATGAGGTGAGAGACAAATTCAAAGTAAAACATACAGTATACAGAACTATACCTAAAATATATTAGCTATTAGAGAAAAATATTTGGGGGGATTATTTTCAATGGATACAACTCTCAACCACGTGGCCATATTTATTATAAATATCTTTAAATAGGGAAGCTGTAGCAGAGCGACCGCTATGTTGGAGTGTTAGGTGTCTAGTCTGAAATTAGTGAGGGTGATAATACCTGGCCTTAGAAATAGAGGGGTAGAAACTGACAGCCCATGAAATGCATAGTCAATCATACACAGTGCAGCATGCTATAAGTTGTTGTAGGCAGGGTTCAAGCTACAGGAGTGTCCAAGGGTACTGGAGGCTCCCATAACAAACCAACTCCTGTAAGAATTAAAAACCATCCATGTGGACACCTCTGTCAGCTTCGAATATCCACATTAGTACAGCCCACTACTGTGTTTTCGGACACCCCATGCATCACATTATAACTTGAAACCATGGTTGTAAGAATCACGAAAGGAAGACTGATACAGGCTACAGCCCCTTGGAAAAGGCTATTTCAGGAGGTACAATGGCAACGGTGTTCGTCACTTTGACTAAATGAACCCCAGACTAAGTGGTGTGTGTCTGTCTATATGTTGGTCTCCTTCCCTCTCACGTGAAGAGAGCCTGCTTGGTTGAGGTCTCATCCACCAGCGCCTGGACCGTCACACTCACCTTGATCATACCCTTCTCCTCTAGTATGTGATGAGGCAAACACAGCTTATCCTGTCGAGGTTCCACACACAGAAAGAGCGAGAGAGTGGGGGGAGGAGCGAGCGAGAGTCGGGGGAGGAGGGAGCGGAGTGGGACAGAAAGAGAGAGACGAGGAGGCAGAAAAAAACAAGTCAATCAAAAAGACACCTCCAATGCAACTATGGTGATGAGTGAACATACAGACAGTACAGGTGTATGTGGTAGTATGCTGAATAACCTATATGAAGAAACAGCACTTAATTCATCAGCCTCCTTCAGAGAACAGCAACACAGAGACCGAATAGAATAACCCCAAACTGTACATTTATTACCAGTTCCATTCACACCATCAGATATACAAGTCAGAAAAAGCCTCAAGGTCCATCAAAAATCAGCACTGACTATGAGTTAAAACACAGCCAACTAATAGTATACAGTAATGGCGAACCAATTGCACTCCAACATAGTCGCTGGCAAGGTTGACATGACAACAGTGAATAAGTTAACAGAGTTAAAAGGAAAATATGGATAGAAACGGATGGACAGTTTGGGAGAAATTGTGGACACTACATACATGGCTTTTAAATTAAGTCAGAAAAGAAAGTTAACCCTCATTGCTTTAAATTCAACTACAGACATACATCAATCAATGGACAGTAGCAGCACTGCTGGCCTCAAAGTATCAAAGTTCTCATTTAAAGGAATGAGCTTCTAGTACAGTTCACATATTACTGAACACATATCATATTCACTAGCCCTTCAACATAAGACCTCCAGATTAGTCCGTTCTGTAATGTTGCATATGCAAATGGTTTGTATGTTTAGAAATGATGGATCTTTTCACACCTTGTATTCAGTCTAAGTGCTTGGGAGTAAGAAAGTTGGGTAAAATAAAACTTCAAAACTTCCATCCAATGTACCCTCTTGGCGTTTTAGAATAAGAAATGTAATATATGGCCTGACAGAATAGACAGAATAGTACAACAGTTGGGCCAAAAAGTATAGATACTGAACCGTAGTCATGTAACTACCCCAGGGTAAATACACTATATTAGAACGAGAGTAAAGTGAGTGCAGTAGTCATGTAACTACCCCAGGGTAAATACACTATATTAGAACGAGAACGTAGAGTGGTAGTGAGGTGCAGTGTCATGTAACTACCCCAGGGTCACTATATTAGAACGAGAGTAACGTAGTGGTAGAGAGGTGCAGTAGTCATGTAACTACCCCAGGGTAAATACACTATATTAGAACGAGAGTAACGTAGAGTGGTAGAGAGGTGCAGTAGTCATGTAACTACCCCAGGGTAAATACACTATATTAGAACGAGAGTAACGTAGAGTGGTAGAGAGGTGCAGTAGTCATGTAACTACCCCAGGGTAAATACACTATATTAGAACAAGAGTAACGTAGAGTGGTAGAGAGGTGCAGTAGTCATGTAACTACCCCAGGGTAAATACACTATATTAGAACGAGAGTAACGTAGAGTGGTAGAGAGGTGCAGTAGTCATGTAACTACCCCAGGGTAAATACACTATATTAGAACGAGAGTAACGTAGAGTGGTAGAGAGGTGCAGTAGTCATGTAACTACCCCAGGGTAAATACACTATATTAGAATAGAGTAACCCCAGGGTAAATACACTATATTAGAACGAGAGTGGTAGAGAGGTGCAGTAGTCATGTAACTACCCCAGGGTAAATACACTATATTAGAATGAGAGTAACGTAGAGTGGTAGAGAGGTGCAGTAGTCATGTAACTACCCCAGGGTAAATACACTATATTAGAACGAGTAACGTAGAGTGGTAGAGAGGTGCAGTAGTCATGTAACTACCCCAGGGTAAATACACTATATTAGAACGAGAGTAACGTGGTAGAGTGGTCAGTAACTACCCCAGGGTAAATACACTATATTAGAATGTAACGCAGTAGTCATGTAACTACCCCAGGGTAAATACACTATATTAGAACGAGAGTAACGTAGAGTGGTAGAGAGGTGCAGTAGTCATGTAACTACCCCAGGGTAAATACACTATATTAGAACGAGAGTAACAGTGGTAGAGAGGTCAGTAGTCATGTAACTACCCCAGGGTAAATACACTATATTAGAACGAGAGTAACGTAGAGTGGTAGAGAGGTGCAGTAGTCATGTAACTACCCCAGGGTAAATACACTATATTAGAACGAGAGTAACGTAGAGTGGTAGAGAGGTGCAGTAGTCATGTAACTACCCCAGGGTAAATACACTATATTAGAACGAGAGTAACGTAGTGGTAGAGAGGTGTAGTCAGGGTAAATACACTATATTAGAACGAGTGCAGTAGTCATGTAACTACCCCAGGGTAAATACACTATATTAGAACGAGAGTAACGTAGTGGTAGAGAGGTGCAGTAGTCATGTAACTACCCCAGGGTAAATACACTATATTAGAACAGTAACGTGGTAGAGAGGTGCAGTAGTCATGTAACTACCCCAGGGTAAATACACTATATTAGAACGAGAGTAACGTAGAGTGGTAGAGAGGTGCAGTAGTCATGTAACTACCCCAGGGTAAATACACTATATTAGAACGAGAGTAACGTAGAGTGGTAGAGAGGTGCAGTAGTCATGTAACTACCCCAGGGTAAATACACTATATTAGAATTAGAACGAGTGTAGAGTGGTAGAGAGGTGCGAGAGTAACGTAGTGGTAGAGAGGTGCAGTAGTCATGTAACTACCCCAGGGTAAATACACTATATTAGAATGAGAGTAACGTAGAGTGGTAGAGAGGTGCAGTAGTCATGTAACTACCCCAGGGTAAATACACTATATTAGAACGAGAGTAACGTAGAGTGGTAGAGAGGTGCAGTAGTCATGTAACTACCCCAGGGTAAATACACTATATTAGAACGAGAGTAACGTAGTCAGTGGTAGAGAGGTGCAGTAGTCATGTAACTACCCCAGGGTAAATACACTATATTAGAATGAGAGTAACGTAGTGGTAGAGAGGTAGAGAGGTAACGTAGTGGTAGAGAGGTGCAGTAGTCATGTAACTACCCCAGGGTAAATACACTATATTAGAACGAGAGTAACGGTGGTAGAGAGGTGCAATGTAACTACCCCAGGGTAAATACACTATATTAGAACGAGAGTAACGTAGAGTGGTAGAGAGGTGCAGTAGTCATGTAACTACCCCAGGGTAAATACACTATATTAGAACGAGAGTAACGTAGAGTGGTAGAGAGGTGCAGTAGTCATGTAACTACCCCAGGGTAAATACACTATATTAGAACGAGAGTAACGTAGAGTGGTAGAGAGGTGCAGTAGTCATGTAACTACCCCAGGGTAAATACACTATATTAGAACGAGAGTAACGTAGTGGTAGAGAGGTGCAGTAGTCATGTAACTACCCCAGGGTAAATACACTATATTAGAACGAGAGTAACGTAGTGGTAGAGAGGTGCAGTAGTCATGTAACTACCCCAGGGTAAATACACTATATTAGAATGAGAGTAACGTAGAGTGGTAGAGAGGTGCAGTAGTCATGTAACTACCCCAGGGTAAATACACTATATTAGAACGAGAGTAACGTAGAGTGGTAGAGAGGTGCAGTAGTCATGTAACTACCCCAGGGTAAATACACTATATTAGAATGAGAGTAACGTAGTGGTAGAGAGGTGCAGTAGTCATGTAACTACCCCAGGGTAAATACACTATATTAGAACGAGAGTAACGTAGAGTGGTAGAGAGGTGCAGTAGTCATGTAACTACCCCAGGGTAAATACACTATATTAGAACGAGAGTAACGTAGAGTGGTAGAGAGGTGCAGTAGTCATGTAACTACCCCAGGGTAAATACACTATATTAGAACGAGAGTAACGTAGAGTGGTAGAGAGGTGCAGTAGTCATGTGATTATTGAACTTCATTTAGTGACAGTGTGCCGTGTGACATTTTACAGTCTAGTCATAAGTGGTGTGTTTAATAGGTCCAAACCTATACACTGTCTGTTGTGTCGTTGTCTCATGGATGGCATTACTACTGAGCGTTGCCATTTCCTTCAAACAGCCGTACAGGTGTAAATACAGTTGATATAATGTATCTGAGGAGTCTTGAAGAGACTGACCAATGCAACAAAAAAGCTCCAAGATCCAGCATGATGGAGGAGCTCTACTAGTGCTCTGTGCTTACCTGGACTGGACCCAAACTAGACAAGCTGTATGGATCCAAGAGACCGTATGACTACATGGGGAATCAGTGTGTATGACCCCCATACCACGTGTCTGTGACCCCGGAGGGCATTAAGAAAACGAACAGTCTGACATGACAGGCTTGACTTGACGCATTGGCCAAAGAGTTGTAGAGAGACTTCAGGTAACTTTTGTGTACAAGCTCCAGGATTCTTTTCAACAGTTGGAATGTGCGTTATTGGTGGGGACAGTATACGAATGCATGTGTGCGAGGTTGTGAGTCGGTATTTATTGGAGTTTAATGGTGCGCATCTGCAATCTGTGCATGAATGCAACTGTGTATGAGAATCAGACAGAGGAGAAGAGCACAGAAACAAGAGGTTGAAGAAAAAGAGGAGGATTGGGGAGGAGAAGTGTTGACACATGCGGAGGGCAGGGCTGAGAGGAGGGCGGGCTTTGACAGGAGATTGACAGGTAGTGTTACGTCAGCTCAGTCCAGCTATAGGCCACAAACAGCAGGAGAAGACAGAACATGTGTAACAGGCTCGAGCAAATCAGGTCCCACGGCTGCCATGCTGGAGGCGGAGCCTGGGCCACCTGTGTAGAAGCCTCGGGGGCAGGAGTTGGGTTTGGGACCTCTCCCTGTCTGTCTGAGTCCCGCCCCTCTGTGGGGGTCTCCATGGCGACCAGGGCGCACACGGTGACCCGGATCGGCCGCAGGTGACACTGGATGATGTCATAAGCTGAGCAGAGGGAAGACTGAGGGCCCAAGGAGGAAGAGGAGGAAACATACAAGGTGAATGAAGATGAAAGGAGAAGAAGGAATGAGAGAATGAAAAACGGGGGAAAGAATGATAGATGGATAAAAGGAAAGGGGTCACAGAGGAACATCGATGGATATTGCACACGAAGAAGAGAAATCCAGTCAGATAGAAGTGGAGGAGAACAATGAGACAGGGAAGAAGAACATAAAATATCATAGGAAGAAGGAAGAAAATGGGAAGGGAATGCCAGGAAAAGACAAATAAGGGGTAGAGATGCAGAGTAGAGGAAGAGAAGAAAGAGGGAGGGTGGTCCGGCAGGAAAATAGAACAGAGAGAAACAAGGCAGGATGTTAACCGGTGGGAACAGAGATCAAGGTGTATTTATATGCAGGGCTGCGCAGGCGTGGGTTACCAGGGCGACGTGCAGGGCTGCTTTTTGAGAGAGAGAGCGAGCGAGCGTGTGGGTGAGTGTGTGACTTACATTTATAAAACTGAACTCTGTCTCTTTCAGAAAGCAGG
Organism: Oncorhynchus gorbuscha; assembly: GCF_021184085.1. Classification (NCBI taxonomy): domain Eukaryota; kingdom Metazoa; phylum Chordata; class Actinopteri; order Salmoniformes; family Salmonidae; genus Oncorhynchus; species Oncorhynchus gorbuscha. Next base: position 74,036,587 of record NC_060181.1, read on the forward strand.
CCATGCTGGGATGTGGAGCGTTAGGAGCAATGAGGATGTGGGTGGTGTTAGCCAGCTACACCTTCGCTTGCATTCGCTAGCATTAGCTTTCAATCCAGCGCAAAGCACCTGTTTCAGTGAGGCAGCGACATTTCAGCCAGCAAGCAGCAGTAGAATCAGCAGCAGGATCACAAGCTGACTAGGGCCAGGTTATACAAGGAGAACCAGACTAGCCACAGCAAGCCAGCAGAAGGTCTAAGGAAGCAGCCAACAGTCTCACTGTTGGTATCGGTACTGCTGTGCATTCTGCTGTACAGTCCCAGCAGGCTACTCAAACAGTGAACAAAAGGCTTTGAGGTTTTGACACAGCAGGGCTTACTACATCACGGTAAGAGTCCCACTACCACTGAATGTGTAACCACTGGGTGACAGAAACAGTGGTTATCATTACTGACTATTTACTAAAGGAGAAATCAACACAGTAATGAGTCAGCAGGGTCAATTTGATTCTCACACACACACACACACACACACACACACACACACACACACACACACACACACACACACACACACACACACACACACACACACACACACACACACACACACACACACACACACACACACACACACACACACACACACGAGCGCACACACACACATACACACACCATCTTTCAGTCAAGTATATTCTATAACATTTCTGACATGTTTTTCTGCAGGAATGACAACACCAGCTCCTGTTAAAAAAATGTTTGTCTTTGGCACGAGCTGGGATCAGAACCGAGAAAGAGCCAGGTCAAAGTTCTAAAGTATAGAGGATGCCCAAAGCCGTAGTGAGAAGCGATGAGGACAGCATAGTCCAGTGCGATGATGATGATGATGAAGCTTTAATGCAGCTTTAATGCTTGTGTCATCAATGCATCTCTCTCAGAGGAGGAGGAGTAGAGGAGGATGGGAAGGTGATTGGCTAGATGTGCCAGTTCTGGGATCAAACTCTGTGCTCTGACTGGGCAGATTGTTTTGAGGCGATGATTATGAAGTGGTTTGGTCCCGATATCAAATACATATCCTAGAACGGTAATACTGTATAAAGTACATTTGTTGTAGACTTATCAAATGGTCTAGTCTCATCCCAGCACTAGCACCCAGCCTTTCTGACCCTCAATACTAGTGTGTATAGTATCTGTGTTCTATACAGGCTGTGTGTTCACTGATCCCCAGTCTGCCCTCCCACAACTAGATTCCAAACCCAATGATGCACTGTGGCTTTTATTCAATTCTTAACAGATCGAAGATCAGTTTACTTCAGTTAAATCCTAACTAACAGTGAATCTGAAACACAGTGGCTGATTCAGGATCAATGAGGTACCACTAGCTAACAGAAAGGAGGGGGTGTGTCTCACCTCAGGAACACCCATTTTCCTACAGGCATCCAGGAAGTTCTCTACGTTCCTCCGACATTTGGCCATGCTGAGTTTGGGCTGTGGGGTCACACAGAACGCAGAGCTCAACGGAGACTATAATTGTCTGTAACAAAAATAAATCACCCATTCCCACTTATTCCTCTTTAACCCCTCATTAACCCCCAAGACGTACCACAGCAGGCGAGGGCACATGGATGCTGACCACGGAGCGTGGGCGAATGTGATTGGCCAGATGGCATAGCACCACCCCGTCCATGAGGGAGGAGCCTAGGTCTTCAGGAAGAGCCACCTTCAGTCTGCTTTCTATGCTCTGAGGAGAGACAAGAGGGGTAAAAACCCACTCACCTTAACACACACAAACTGAGGACATAATGCTAATACTGGGGAGTTAACTTCCAGAAGCGAGAGAGAAAGAGAGAGAAGCTCTCACGTCTCTGAGTTGTTCCATCAGCTCCAGCTCTTCTCTCAGCTGTTCCATCTTCCTCCTCATGGTGAACTGAGGGTCAACAGACTCCAGGCTCTTATGGGTCCTCAGGAATACTGCCCCCAACATGCAGGAGGAGAGAACAGCCGCCATCCATTAGACAGGAAGTCAGTAACTAACACCTACACACATTGTACTGTACATATAGTCATTCACACCCACACTTCACACCCATACAACCACACATACTGTAGCATACATAAATGCATACTGCAATATTCACTGACAAAAACACACTTTCACTTACAAGTGGATGAGTAGCTACTGTTACCGTACACTTGCATAACCCCTTATTCATATCCACTAATGCAGATGCACTCTATAGTGCTGGGCTCTGGGCTGCATTCATTGCCATGGAAACAGTCATCTGCACTGAGGAGTGAATGTGGAAGATTGAGTTTCCTAAAGGCGTTCCACTTAGTCAATCCTGCATACCAACAGATGGCATAGCAAGCCCTCAAGGAACTGAAGATTCTTATCTTACTGTACATTAAAAGCAGAAGTCTCTCATTGGTATTCTATTCAAATCTCAAATCAGTATTTTAAACTGGGTAAGCACAAAATATGGAAGTCAAAGCTACAGAGAAATGTGTGTGTTTTTTAAACTGTGTGGGAGGAGGAAATGTAATCAGAGTGTGTGTGTGTGAAAAACAGGCATGGCCTATGATCACATTCTAAAACGTAGGACTGAATCATTTACTAAACCAGTCAGTGGCCTATATTCTAGTCATAAATCTCCCCTGCAACAGCCACCATATACAGCTTAGTGACACACCACATGTTCAGTAGCTCTGCTTTGTGATACACATTCAGACCACATGAGGGAGCCCAAGAGTCACTGGATAGTTCAACCCATGCTTGGGGAAAAGGGAAGGAGAATGCATTTCTGAAGTATTCACACTAGGCCTTAATAACATGGGGCCATCTGATCATCTCTCACAGGGAAATGGCTCCTTGAGGGGCTATCCAAGGAAGTTAGAGATAAACACATACAGGCCCCATCCAGAAGCATGACTGGCTGATAACTATCAGAGTGGGTAGAGGGGAACAGCGAGGGGCGATGGTCACCCTCCGCTTTCGCCATAAAGAGAACAGGATGTTGATCATTAGAGGTTGTAAATGTGGTTTGCAAGAGGTAAGAGTAACATTTAACAATACAACAATGGAAAGAGACGTGTTACTTTTCACATAACATTTAACAATACAACAATGGAAAGAGACGTGTTACTTTTCACATAACATTTAACAATACAACAATGGAAAGAGACGTGTTACTTTTCACATAACATTTAACAATACAACAATGGAAAGAGACGTGTTACTTTTCACGTAACATTTAACAATACAACAATGGAAAGAGACGTGTTACTTTTCACGTAACATTTAACAATACAACAATGGAAAGAGACGTGTTACTTTTCACATAACATTTAACAATACAACAATGGAAAGAGACGTGTTACTTTTCACATAACATTTAACAATACAACAATGGAAAGAGACGTGTTACTTTTCACATAACATTTAACAATACAACAATGGAAAGAGACGTGTTACTTTTCACATAACATTTAACAATACAACAATGGAAAGAGACGTGTTACTTTTCACATAACATTTAACAATACAACAATGGAAAGAGACGTGTTACTTTTCACAACATTTAACAATACAACAATGGAAAGAGACGTGTTACTTTTCAATAACATTTAACAATACAACAATGGAAAGAGACGTGTTACTTTTCACATAACATTTAACAATACAACAATGGAAAGAGACGTGTTACTTTTCACATAACATTTGGATTTGACATATTTTGGACATCAGAGCAACCTTGAGGAAATCTTATTTCAGTCATAAAAGGATGTTCCTATGATCGGGAAGATATACAACACCTTGCAGAGCCCATATCCAACTGACAATCTCAAAGAAAAAAATAGGAACGATTGGAACCACGACTTAAAAATACCTGATGTTGACACAAGATGGAGGGAAAGTTGGAGCATAACTAATGAAATTACAGTTAACTAAAATGTATGCTTAATCCAGTCTATAATGTATGGAATGCATTATACAAGAGACAAAATTCTCTAATTCTACAGCACAATGGCAGAGTCATGTCTTAAGTGTAAAACTAATAATGACTCAATAATACATGATTCCTGGGAATGCTATTAAATCCAAAAGTAATGGGCGGAGAAGAAAGTTGGCTGTCAGAAGTATTACAATGTGAACTGACTTTTAATCCGTCTGTCTGCATATTTCAAGGCATAGCATATGGGGGTGTAGTGAGACACCAAATGGGCTGGACGATTCTTTTGAAATCAATCCAATTCGCTACAATGGAAAAATCTAATTATTTAATATTGAAATATAAAAATGGCATGGGTGACCGAAAAATTATTGGTGCAATTTATGTCCAGGTGGCAAACAATAATGCAGGCACTAGGGATGGGGGTGGGGGGGGGGGTCTGGGCAGATGAGATGTAGTTGTATGGGTGTGTCTTTAAGTTGTTGTTTCCATGTTTATGTTTGGAGTAAAAAAAAATATGAACAAATTATCTACATATACACACAGTACCAGAAAAACACTTATTCTAGGTTTATCTTTATTTATTACTATTTTCTACATTGTAGAATAATAGTGAAGACATCAAAACTATGAAATAACACATATGGAATAATTTAGTAACCAAAAAAAGTGTTAAACAAATCAAAATATATTTTATGTTTGAGTTTCGTCAAAGTAGCCACCCATTGCTTTGATGACAGCTTTGCACACACTGACATTCTCTCAACCATCTCCATGAGGTAGTCACCTGGAATGCATAGAAATGAACAGGTATGCCTTGTTAAAAGTTAATTTGTGTAATGTTTTTCCTTCTTAAAGCGTTTGAGCCAATCAGTTGTGTTGTGACAAGGTAGGGGTGGTATACAGAAGATAGCCCTATTTGGTAAAAGACCAAGTCCATATTATGGCAAGCAAAGCTCAAATAAGCAAAGAGAAACGACAGTCCATCATTACTTTAAGACATGAAGGTCAGTCAATACGGAACATTTTAAGTAAGGAATGGAAGACCCCGAGTTACTGCTGCTGCAGAGGATAAGTTCATTAGAGTTACCAGCCTCATAATTTGCAGCCCAAATAAATGTTTCACAGAGTTCAAGTAAGACATCTCAACATCAACTGTTCAGAGGAGACTGCGTGAATCTGGCCTTCATAGTCGAATTGCTGCAAAGAAACCACTACTAAAGGACACCGATAAGAAGAAGAGACTTTGCTTGGGCCAAGAAACTCGAGCAATGGACATTAGACTGGTGGAAACCTGTCCTTTGGTTTGATGAGTTCAAATGTGAGAATTTTGGTTCCCAACCACTGTCTTTTTGAGACGCAGAGTAGGTGAACGGATGATCTCTGCATGTGTGGTTCCCACTGTGATGCATGGAGGAGGAGGTGTGATGGTGTGGGGGTGCTTTGCTGGTGACACTGCTGTGATTTAAAATTCTAGGCACATTTAACCAGCATGGCTACCACAGCATTCTGCAGCGATACACCATCCCATCTGGTTTGTGCTTAGTGGAACTATCATTTGTTTTTCAACAGGACAATGATCCAAAACACACCTCCAGGCTGTGTAAGGGCTATTTGACCAAGAGAGTGATGGAGCGCTGCATCAGATGACATGGCCTCCACAATCACCCGACCTCAACCCATTTGAGATGGTTTGGGATGAGTTGGAACGCAGAGTGAAGGAAAAGCAGCTAAGTGCTCAGCATTTGAGTGAACTCCTTCGTGACTGATGGAAAAGCATTCCAGGTGAAGCTGGTTGAGAGCATGCCAAGAGTGTGCAATGCTGTCATCAAGGCAAAGGGTAGCTATTTGAATCTCAAATATAAAATATATTTTGATGTCACTACATGATTCCATATGTGCTATTTTATAGTTTTTGATGGCTTCACTATTATTCTACAATGTAGAATAATAGTAAAAATAAAGAAAAACTCTTGAATGAGTAAGTGTTTTAAAACTTTTGACCGGTAGTGTGTGTGTGTACACACGTTGAAAGTCACTGAGCTTTTCAGTAAGGACATTCTACTGCTATTGTTCGTCTATGGAGAGTGCATGGCTGTGCCCTCGATTTTATACACCTGTCAGCAACTGGTGTCCCTGAAATAGCCGAGTCCACTAATTTGAAGGGGTGTCCACATAGTTTTGTATATTTAGTGTATGTGTGTGTATAATAGCAGAGCATTCATTTTTTCCAGAGTAATAGACACAGATTGGGCCTCTGAGTGCACACACTGATTTGTGAGGGGGTCAGAGAAAGAGAGAGAAAGAAAGAGGAATATTGTGTGTCATGCTTTGAACAACAAACCCAATTTAACCCTGTCTAATGGCCGCCCAGTGGCGTTCTAGCCCAGAAGGAAATCCTGTATCAGAGAGGAAGTCTAAAATCCTGGTTCCTCTCTAGTCAGGGCTGCTACTGTGTGACATCACCGACCCACAGAGAATACAACTGTCAACAGCTGTTGTTGTTTATGAGTTCAAAGGTCAATAAAAGCTACTGCACCATACATACATTCAGTATCAGTAGTCATTCTGCTTCCTCATTCAGCCCTCAAGCATCTACACACAAACAAGTTGTGTAACTGTGCTACCAACGACGGGTGCTGGTGTGACGCTAGACCAGGGCTCTCCAACCATGTTCCTGGAGAGCTAGCCTCCTGTAGGTTATCACTCCAACCATGTTCCTGGAGAGCTAGCCTCTTGTAGGTTTCTACTCCAACCCTGTTCCTGGAGAGCTACCCTCCTGTAGGTTATCACTCCAACCCTGTTCCTGGAGAGCTAGCCTCTTGTAGGTTTCTACTCCAACCCTGTTCCTGGAGAGCTACCCTCCTGTAGGTTATCACTCCAACCCTGTTCCTGGAGAGCTACCCTCCTGTAGGTTTTCACTCCAACCCTGTTCCTGGAGAGCTACCCTCCTGTAGGTTATCACTCCAACCCTGTTCCTGGAGAGCTACCCTCTTGTAGGTTATCACTCCAACCCTGTTTCCGGAGAGCTACCCTCCTGTAGGTTCTCACTCCAACCCTGTTCCTGGAGAGCTACCTTCCTGTAGGTTCTCACTCCAACCCTGTTCCTAGAGAGCTACCCTCCTGTAGGTTTTGACTCCAACCCTGTTCCTGGAGAGCTACCCTCCTGTAGGTTATCACTCCAACCATGTTCCTGGAGAGTTACCCTCCTGTAGGTTTTTGTTCCAACTCCAGTTGTAACTAACCTGAGTAATCTTATCAACCATCTAATTATTAGAATTAGGTGTTTGTGTGAAAACCTACAGGATGGTAGCTCTCCAGGAACATGATTGGAGAGACCTGCCCTAGACACACTTGGAGTTGGAATGGTGCCCTTAGACTGGGTTCTGAGAGCTCTTTGGCTGTTAATGAGGTCAGCCACTTGTGATCTCACCTATTGGTTACTGGTGATGTCACCTCCCTGAGGCCTTACCCGTTTACTGGTTATATCTTCATTGAAAAACAAAGCTATCACCACTGTTCTCACTACTTGGGAATTCCATGACCAATTGTCCAACATTACTGCTCCTTGGAACACTCCTATTTTCTTTCTTCAGGACATTCTTTTTGAATGTCTTTGTTATTATAATCTACCTATTGAACTATTATCATTAGCAACGGGGGAGTGATAAAAAGTGAATGTTGACTTTGAATCCATGCTGATATCATAAAAGCGCACCCTTTGAACAATCACGTAACATGAGTCGCCCTGGGGGAAATGGCTGTCGGCAACTTTCTGTTTCCCTCCTTATGGAAGTGGGATATCCCCAGTGAGACCATTATCTAACAGTTAAAATATAAAACTATAAATACCATGAGCAATAGAAAGGAAGCCAGGGGAGAGGAACAGCAAGATACTCCGTTCGTACGTACATACTGAGCTGAGTGAGTGAGTGGAGGACATCAGATATCTCAGTACCCAATCTGCTTTCCTACCAATATCAGTCCTGGCATGAAAGATACTGTGTCTGTGTTTAATTGGTTTTCCAACGGCTATAATGCACTGTTAGGCAGAGCCCATATCAAAGGGGACTTAATGGAGGGTGGCGTCTGTGTGTGTTGCCAGATCTGGACTGTGGTTGTACTGGGAGTGAACATACGGTCTGATAATGACTGCAGGGGGAATTAACTATTTCTCTCTGTCAGACAGAATGTGGTAATGTCCAGAGCTAGATAAAATACATCTGTATGTATAAATGTGTATGTGCATCAGAGAGCATCTGTGTGTGTGTGTGTGTGTTGTTGGGTGGTCTTGGAACTAGCTTCTGTATAGCAGACCACCTTCCAATGTCTTCAACCACATTGATGCAGTGGCGTACAGACACATGATTTAACTTTTACCATGTGCAACCACCACCACAACACACTTGCCAACATGAGAACAGATGGAGGGATGGAAAGATGAAGGAAGAGGATGAGTGTGTGAAGTGTGGAGGCTCTCCTTTGATCCTCTGGGCCTCAGAGTTCTGCAGCGTCACACACACACACACACACACACACACACACACACACACACACACACACACACACACACACACACACACACACACACACACACACACACACACACACACACACACACACACACACACACACACACACACAAAAGTAATCGAAAACACCCCAAACATGTGGTCCAAGGCACAGATGTGACTGCAAAAGTACAGTGCACACTTTCATCACACTCACCCATGGCTTGGAACGAGTGATAGAGAGAAGATGAGAGATCACAGAGCGTAATAGGTAGAAAGAGTTACAGGTAGAAATATAGAAAAAGGAAACAGTGAGAGAAAGAGTTGAGAGAGTGAAAGAAGAAGAGAGAGAGAAACAGGGAGTCACACAATGCAAATGGTTTGCAAACATCTGACTTTGTCTAGTTATGTTTGGTTTCGAGGCCTCCGATTGGCCAATTAGTTGGGAGGAGTGACCTACCACTGCTGTGCATGCCTCCATCGCCTGGTCTAGGGGGAGTGTCTCTATCGATGGACAGGGCCTGTGTGAGGAGGGGGCGGAGACAGAGCGGGGGCGAGCAGGGCAGTGAGGCGGGGGCTAGAGGAAGAGGTGCGGAGGGCAAGGTGGGGCAAGGTATAGGGGGAGAGGCCAAGTAGAACAAGACAGATCCATTCCAAAACCACACCCACCCCCGAGACACCAGAGAAAGTTCCGGGAAAAAAAACAGTTTGAATTTTAAAAGACAAGGAAACGAAACAGGCAGCAGCAGTTGATAATTGCATGCAAAGGCAGGTTGGGTTATATAAAGGGGTGTGAAAGGAGGGAGAATTGATGTAAGAGGGGGAGGAAAGGAAGAAACAAAGGAGATGTGAAAGATGCCATGAAGAAGAAAAAAATACATAAAAAGAAAATAAATCAATATTAGTGCCATTTCACAATACAGATTTCATGACATGCTGTTAATGGTAGCAGGTAGCCTACAGCTAAATTTGACATGCTACAGCTGTAGCCTACTGTACGTAGCAACTAGCTGGATGGATGCTAGCTCTATTTCTACAAGCAGAATATAATAGATGCTAGAGTTGTTTCAGTGAACCTGCACCCAAAGCCATCTGACCCTGAGCAGTACCAAACAGGTACAGAGGATTTGTAGAGGATTTCTTTTCTCAACTCAGAATCTGTGGACCTGCTCTGTTCCACAGGAGGTAGCTAACCAGTACTCCAGTTAGTTAGCTACAAGATGGACGACACCTTGTATGAGTCTTCCTCCATAGCCCCTCTTTGGGATTGGGTGCAAAGTACTCACATCCACGCCTTCTAAGCAAACACGCATCACTTTGTTCACACAGCATTACAGAAACATTGTGGGAGCATTGCATGTTAGCCAGGACAGGGCTGGTAGCCTCTACAGCACGGCCCAACTGCTGCTGCTGCTTTACGGGACTTGAGCACAGAGGGTGTTATGAGATACCGTCCGTCTCAGAAGTTCTAGTCTGAGGGGAACGAGTTTGGGTAGTTGGGGTGGCGACGGACTCTTGACCATTGGAGGAACTGCCCAGGTCTTTCTTACCTTGGGATAATCTTATAACCCCATAAAAGTAGGATCGAGGTATGGGAGGATTTGGGGGAGAAGCAGAGCGGATCAAGGGCATCCATGTCTTTATGTTGGAGTGAAAGGATGGATTTAGGGACAGTAGGATCATGTAATTATGGATTGTGGTAGGTATAGAGATGTACCCATCCCTTCACCCACCCACCCATGCCTCTACCCACCCTCCATACTGTGCCATTCCCAGCCTGCACTCACCAGAACGGGGCTTCAGCCCAAAGGCAGGGGTGGTAAACGTGGGACCGCTGCCTGGAACTCTGTCTTCTCCCTGATAGAAAGTCCATGGGAGTACAAACATAAAGGTTAGGGACCCTCTTATCCAGAGAGCATACTTGCATAATACATACACATTGTCCAGGTCTATATGGGTAATTGGGGACAAGACAGCTGGTGTTGAATGTGTGTATATTTGTGACCTCTGTGTGCACTGTGTATGATGTACGTGTGCAGGATTTTGATTGGAGCTTGGCATCCTATACTATGAAACACTAAAGATGATCTCTGAGCTGGCTTAACTAGAGCACAACTCACCCTGTTCCTTTCTCTGACACTCACCCAGATTGACTAGCATGGCCAGTTGTCCTCTAGCTTGGATTGGTCAATACATCTCATGGGTTGCACAGTATCTAGTGGTTTGGTAATATCAATATTGCTTCAACTCTAATTAGTTGATTGTGCTGAGGTAACTGTTGCTACGACCATGTAGCTTGTATTGGACAGGCTGTCGCTATGGGGTGACAGTGCTGGCTGTGTGCACTGTTCCCAATAGTGGGCCCTGTCTCTCTCTCTCTCTGTGTGTGTGACAACGCTATGGCATTGTTGAAGATTTTTTTTAAAGAATTGAATTGACAGACAAAGTCTTGTTCTCCTTGTTATGCTGTTGTTCCTCCTCCCTTGGTGCTGGTCTATTTAAACTACAGGGTTGTCAACTCTCCTGTTATTCCTCCTCCCTTGGTGCTGGTCTATTTAAACTACAGGGTTGTCAACTCTCCTGTTGTTCCTCCTCCCTTGGCGCAGGTCTATTTCAACTACAGGGTTGTCAACTCTCCTGTTGTTCCTCCTCCCTTGGTGCAGGTCTATTTCAACTACAGGGTTGTCAACTCTCCTGTTGTTCCTCCTCCCTTGGTGCAGGTCTATTTCAACTACAGGGTTGTCAACTCTCCTGTTGTTCCTCCTCCCTTGGTGCAGGTCTATTTCAACTACAGGGTTGTCAACTCTCCTGTTGTTCCTCCTCCCTTGGTGCTGGTCTATTTCAACTACAGGGTTGTCAACTCTCCTGTTGTTCCTCCTCCCTTGGTGCTGGTCTATTTCAACTACAGGGTTGTCAACTCTCCTGTTGTTCCTCCTCCCTTGGTGCAGGTCTATTTCAACTACAGGGTTGTCAACTCTCCTGTTGTTCCTCCTCCCTTGGTGCAGGTCTATTTCAACTACAGGGTTGTCAACTCTCCTGTTGTTCCTCCTCCCTTGGTGCAGGTCTATTTCAACTACAGGGTTGTCAACTCTCCTGTTGTTCCTCCTCCCTTGGTGCTGGTCTATTTCAACTACAGGGTTGTCAACTCTCCTGTTGTTCCTCCTCCCTTGGTGCTGGTCTATTTCAACTACAGGGTTGTCAACTCTCCAGCTAGCACTTTTTTAATGACATTAAACCAACTTTTAAGCTCAAAAGCATTTGTTTAGGTCTTTAAAGTGTGTGAGCCAATCCCAGTCTTGCTATGAAGGATTGGAAGTTTCTGGGCAACATTTATTGTTATATAATGTATCTGGGCAACAGTTACCATTGTATTGAAGCAGACTGGGTCGGGGTCAAATCCTCATGTTTGTAAACTATTGGTCAACTTCACAAACTACTAACTATATAGCCATGCTACATACAACACACAACTAAATCTCACACAGTCAACAAAAACATCAACACTACACACAAGCCTCAAATAATTCCCCTCATCTACCTCTAGAAGTGTAAACAAAAAGGTAAGATCAAAGTTCGACATTTACAACAGCAGACCGACACACAGATTTAAAAGGTCATGAGGTGACTAGGTAACAGGATAGAGGTCACACCAGCAAACACAACTACTGGTCACGAGACTGAATCCTAACTTGAGATCCAAGTAAACAAACGTTCAAACAATCTTACACTGAAGTCAATGGCAGATTTTTGAGAAAACTCAAGTTAGGATTTGCCCTCTAATGCCCTTAACCACATATCTAGGATCAGCTACCCCTACTATAGCCCTCGTCTGAACTATGTAATACTTCACACAAAAACTGACTTGGGACCAGTGGTTAAGAGCATGAAGTGACCACACACACACACACGGGAAGTCAGAGGCAGGGATTGGCTGGTAAGCCTGAGGGGGGTGGCCATCCATGGCTCGTTACTAGGTTTACCTGGTTGGACATATGTGTCTCATATTGTTGGCATGCAAGCTGGGCCTCCAGCCTGGCCCTCTCTAGAATCAACTCTCGTTTCTTCTGGAACTCAAAGCCACCTTCGGGAGTGTCCCACTAGATAGAACATACCAACCAGTGGAACTTATTTGTAAATCTACTTAGTACACTGTATATACACACAAAAGTATGTGGACACCCCTTCAAATGAGTAGATTCAGCCATTTCAGCCACACCTGTTGCTGACCGGTGTATCAAATCCAGAACACAGCCATTCAATCTCCATAGACAAACGTTGGCCGTAGAATGGCCTTACTGAAGAGCTCAGTGACTTTCAAATGTGGCACCGTCATAGCATGCCACCTTTCCAACAAGTCAGTCTGTCAAATGTCTGCCCTGCTAGAGTTGCCCCGCCCCGGTCAACAGTAACTGCTGTTATTGTGAAGTGGAAACGTCTAGAAGAAACAACGGCTCAGCCACAAAGTGGTAGGCCACATAAGCTCACAGAATGGGACAGTTGTGTGCTGAAGCACGTAGCGCGTAAAAATGTCTGTTCTAGGTTGCAACACTCATTACCGAAGATCCAATCTGCCTCTGGAAGTAAAGGGAAATCTTAACACTGCATCATACAATTACATTCTAGATGATTCTGTGCTTCCAACTTTGTGGCGACAGGAAGGCCCTTTCCAGTTTCAGCATGACAATGCCCCCTATGCACAAAGTGAGGTCCATACATAAATGGTTGTCGAGATCAGTGTGGAAGAACTTGACTGGCCTGCACAGAGCCCTGACCTTAACCCCATTGAACACGTTTGGGGGATGAATTGGAATCCCGACTGCGAACCAGGCTTAATTGCCCAACATCAGTGCCCGACTTTGGAATAAGATGTTCGACAAGCAGGTGTCCACATACTTTTGGTCATGTAGTGTACATCTACCACAGCAATTCAAGCTTTACTTCACCACAGCTCAAATATGTTATACTACAAACAAGTCATCTTAAGAATATTCAAATACCAACGAGCAGCAGAGCTATATTAAAGTAGACAGGAAATTACATCAGAGGAGGAGGAAGGGCAGGACTGCTTGCTCAGGGAGGGAAACTAAAACACACACTAAACCCAGGAGAGGGGTCTTAGTCTAACACAGATGCTACTTATATATTTTACAGTTCGACACAGCCACACACACACCCCTTCACTGCACATAGAGATGATACACATACTCACACAATGGTCATAGTCAGAGTTCATGCAATATTGGTGCTCGTAGGTGTGTGCATTATGCAGTAAAACCATGTGATTCTTATAGGAAAGAGGTCTCACCTTGGGTGTGGTTTGTCCTTCACTGCCTTGGCCACTGTAGTGAGAGAAGAGAGTGTGAGTAAGACACGCACACACACGCACGCACACGCACGCACACACGCACGCACGCACACACGCACGCACACAACAGCCTTACTTGAGAGTGTCCTCCAACATGACCATCTCAACAGGGTAGAGCTGAATTCCAGACAGGTCCTCTGTTTCCATATGCACTCTGAGAGCAGAGAGAGAGAAAAAGAGAGGCGTCAAGCATCTACACAGATCTCCAGAAGTTTTACCACTCAATGCCCAATGAGTCTCTTTCACCTCCACTGAAACAGCCCCAGAGTTATCCAGTCCCTGTACTGAACTAGATATTCACAGTACCAAGGAAGACAGTCAAATGTGCCATTTCTGCTACCATATTCATGCTAGAGAGCAGGAGGGAGCAGTATGCGGTATAGTTTGTGTGCCAATGACTGGGCTCTGAAAGAATTAGACAAATACGGAATAGTAGCTACAAAGACAACATTCTGATATGGCCAAGTGGGACATTTCAATAACAACATTGACCTGAAATATGATTAGATGACACATGGTGGATAATATATTTCACAGATTGAGTATTGGGCTGTGTATGGGAGATTTTGACTGCCTCTATGGGCATATGATAATGAGCCATCTGTTGGGTTGGGGGATGTACTTGTTCTTGTCATAAATGTAACCTCTGACTCAGTAGGGATAACTGTACTCCAATGTTTTCAATGCAATGTTCCAACGGTACTTCATGTAGAAGATAATATATTACGATGATAATCATTTCTAGTGGTGTCCCGGGTCACGAGTCACCCCCACAGTCCCTGTGACTGTTGGTCACGGTAATCCCATCCAAAACTGCACAATGGAGCTGATAGGTAGCCTACCAAACTAGCGAACGGCAGTTGCAATTTATTATGCAGTCGCAACTTATTTTTTTATGGTGCACAAGACACCTGCTTGATTCCCACCTGTCTCAGTGGACTAATACATTGCGGCGGCCACAGGGATGGCACAGTCCATCACTCTAATACATGTGATACTGAAATTGTACACAGTTATATGATGTAAAAAATAATGGTGCAACTCCAATAAATCTACACTGAACAAAAATATCAACGCAACATGTAAAGTGTTGGTTCCATGTTTCATGAGCTGAAAAAGCAGAAATGTTCCACACGCACAAAAAGCTAATTTCATAAATTTGTTTACATCCCTGTTAGCGAGCATTTCTCCTTTGCCAATATAATCCATCCACCTGTCTGGTGTGGCATATCAATAGAATGGCATGCTGACCGCAGGAATGTCCACCAGAGCTGTTGCCAGAGAATTTAATGTTAATTTCTCTACCATAAGCCGCCTCCAATGACTTTTTAGAGAATTTGGCAGTAGGTCTACCCGGCCTCACAACCACAGACCACGCCAGCCCAGGACGTCCACATCCAGCTTCTTCACATGCGGGATAGTCTGAGTTTCTGTCTGTAATAAAAAGCCCCTTTGTGAGCTAAACATTTTTTTTTGATTGGCTTGGCCTGACTCCCCAGTGGGTGGGCCTATGCCCTCCAAGGCCCACCCTTGGCTACACCCCTGCCCAGTCATGTTATAAACACATAGATTAGGGCATGATTCCTTATATGATCTGTAACTCTGTACTGACCGAATATATATATATACATACATATATTCGGTCAGTATAATATTATTTTATAACAAATGTGCTTTCTCCCACGTTGGATACGGTCGTTGTCCGCGGTTCAGTGTGCAGTAGAATTGGCGCTTTCCCTATGTTGCTACGTGCATAATAGGAACAAGTTAACCAGCATGTTTGGATTGAGAACAATTCGGCAGATTCAGCAGCAGAGACGAGGAAAAACACCCTTGCCTTAGTCTAATTGTCTAAGAAAATTGAGGAGAGAGAAAACCCCAACTTAATTAAGTCTATAATTAATAGCGTAACTTAAATGTGCCTGGCTTTATAAATCATCCATATACACTGATCAAAAAAATAAAGGGAACACTTAAACAACAATGTAACTCCAAGTCAATCACACTTCTGTGAAATCAAACTGTCCACTTAGGAAGCAACACTGATTGACAATACATTTCACATGCTGTTGTGCAAATGGTATAGACAACAGGTGGAAATTATAGGCAATTTGCAAGACACCCCCCCCCCCCAATAAAGGAGTGGTTCTGCAGGTGGTGACCACAGACCACTTCTCAGTTCCTATGCTTCCTGGCTGATGTTTTGGTCACTTCTGAATGCGGGTGGTGCTTTCACTCTAGTGGTAGCATGAGACGGAGTCTACAACCCACACAAGTGGCTCAGGTAATGCAGCTCATCCAGGATGGCACATCAATGCGAGCTGTGGCAAGAAGGTTTGCTGTGTCTGTCAGTGTAGTGTCCAGAGCATGGAGGCGCTACCAGGAGACAGGCCAGTACATCAGGAGACGCGGAGGAGGCCAACAACCCAGCAGCAGGACCGCTACCTCCGCCTTTGTGCAAGGAGGAGCACTGCCAGAGCCCTGCAAAATGACCTCCAGCAGGCCACAAATGTGCATGTGTCTGCTCAAATGGTCAGAAACAGACTCCATGAGGGTGCTATGAGGGCCCGACGTCCACAGGTGGAGGTTGTGCTTACAGCCCAACACCGTGCAGGACGTTTGGCATTTGCCAGAGAACACCAAGATTGGTAAATTCGCCACTGGCGCCCTGTGCTCTTCACAGATGAAAGCAGGTTCACACTGAGCACATGTGACAGACGTGACAGAGTCTGGAGACGCCGGGGAGAACGTTCTGCTGCCTGCAACATCCTCCAGCATGACCGGTTTGGCGATGGGTCAGTCATAGTGTGGGGTGGCATTTCTTTGGGGGGGCCGCACAGCCCTCCATGTGCTCGCCAGACGTAGCCTGACTGCCATTAGGTACCGAGATGAGATCCTCAGACCCCTTGTGAGACCATATGCTGTTGCGGTTGGCCCTGGGTTCCTCCTAATGCAAGACAATGCTAGACCTCATGTGGCTGGAGTGTGTCAGCAGTTCCTGCAAGAGGAAGGCATTGATGCTATGGACTGGCCCGCCCGTTCCCCAGACCTGAATCCAATTGAGCACATCTGGGACACCATGTCTCGCTCCATCCACCAACGCCACGTTGCACCACAGACTGTCCAGGAGCTGTAGGCCTAAGCTGTAGGCCTAAGAGCATGTCCTGTTTAATCTTAATACCATAACTTACTTAGGGCTATATTTCAATATATAGGCTACTGTATCAATCAACCATTCATTTGTTCATGCCATCACAGCATACGAGACATACAATCAAGCATTTTCGTTTTAAAAAATGAACAAAAGGAGCTGCCTAAACAATAAATAAACCGCAATTCCCAAATGCATGCAAATGTGTTTAGTCTGCTATAATAAAGGCTTTATAGATTATACTTTTCCCCCGTTAGAACAGAGTCTCTGGTACACGTATTTAGTATTGTCTAAACTGTTCCAAATGGCCAGAAACAAAATACTATTGTAATCTAACAGCAACATAAGTCACAACACTTTCTGCTATACCCTCCTTTATCTTGATCTCCAGTAGTCTCTTCAACTAAGTCAAATGTCTTCAATAGATCTGACTTCACCTTTCCCTCCTGAGCAACCAGTAAACATTCACCCATTTCAAGTTGCTTTCACGTCCTCCGCATCCATTTTGCTGGCGACATTACTGTGCTTGGAGTTTGTTATAACCAATTTATTGATGTGATTTTGATAGGCTATAGGTCAGGCCCTATTGGTCACATGTATGCAACTCTTAAATATTTCACGTAAAGAGAGCAAGGGTTGAGTGAACAGGGATTGTATTTCATAAACAAATTAGGGATTTGGGTAACAGAACTTGTCAGTCAGAAACAACGCCCTTGCCGTCTCTGCCTGGTCAACTCCCCTCTCTCCGCTGAGATTCTCTGCATCTGACCCCATTACGGGGGCTTAATCCCTGACTTACGAGTGCTCTTCCATGCCATACCTAGGAGGGGTGCGACACTTGACGGACGTGATCTTCCTGTCTGGATTTGCTCCCCCTCGGGCTGTGCGGTGGAGGGGATCTTTGTGGGCTATACTCAGCCTTGTCTCAGGGTAGTAAGTTGGTGGTCTGTTGATATCCCTCTAGTGGTGTGGGGGCTGTGCTTTGGCAAAGTGGGTGGGGTTATATCCTGGCTGATAGACCCTATCCGGGGTTATTGTCGGACAGGGCCACAGTGTCCACCGCCCCCCCCCGTCTCAGCCTCCACTATCCACTTTTATTGAACCTTTATTTAACTAGGCTAGTCAGATTTAGTCACATTCTTATTTTACAACGATGGCCTACCACGGCCAAACCCTCACCTAACCCGGACAACACTGGGCCAATTGTGCGCCTTACCTATGGGACTCCCGATCAAGGCCGGTTGTGATACAGCCCGGGATCGAACCCGGGTCTGTAGTGACACCTCTAGCACTGAGAGGTAGACCACTGTGCCACTCGAGAGCCTGCATCTATGCTGCAATAGTCTATGTGCCGGGGGGCTAGTGTCAGTGGATTATATCTGGTGTAATTCTCCTGTCTTATCTGGTGTCCTGTGTGAATTTAAGTATGCTCCCTCTAATTATATATTCCTCCCCTCCCGGAAGACCTGAGCCCTAGGACCATGCCTCAGGACTACCTAGCCTGATGACTCACGGCTGTCCCCAGTCCACCTAGTCGTTCTGCTGCTTCAGTTTCAACTATTCTGTCTGTGGCAATGGAACCCTGACCTATTTACCGGACGTGCTTCCTTGTCCCAGACCTGCTGTTTTTCTCTCTTGCCCTCTTTACCGCACCTGCTGTCTCGACCTCTGTATGCTCGGCTATGAAAGGCAAACAGACATTTACTCCTGAGGTACTGACATGTTGCACCCGCTAAAACCACTGATTATTATTTGACCGCGCTGGTCATCTATCTATCTTGAAGAACAATCTGGTCTTAATGGCCGTGTACTCTTATAATCTCCACCCGGCACAGCCAGAAGAGGACTGGCTACCCCTTAGAGCCTGGTTCCTCTCTAGGTCCCTTCCTAGGTTCCTGCCTTTCTAGGGAGTTTTTCTTAGCCACCATGCTTCTACATCTACATTGCTTGCCATTTGGGGTTTAGGCTGGGTTTCTGTATAAGCACTTGTGACATTTGCTGATGTGAAAAAGGGCTTTAAAAATACATTTGATTGATGTTGAAGCTTCAGCACGGACAGCGCAATAAACACTTGGTGTGCTGTGGTGCCTTTTCTCTGCAGTGGGGAGGAGAGTGAGACAACATGCGCCAGGTCACATAGGCACTTGCTGTCATTTCTTTTTTACACTGACCATCGGCTCTTTCCGGAGTCATTTGTGAGTCTTAATTATTTAATCAAATAGTGTGCTTAAAGCATCAGACAAGCTCAGTGCATATGTAGTTGATTTTATTCAAACATATAGGGTGTCTATATAAGGAAAAATATGTTTAGATGGAAGTTAGAGGTCCTGTTCCGAAATAGACACAAAAAAGTCCAGAACCCAAAATGCATAAATACATTTTTAAAACCTGTTCCGAAAGAACAACCAGAACCATCCCCTTATGGACCCGGTCTGATCCGAGTGAGAGAAGCAGCAGAAAAGCCCATTGTTTTGCCATTTTATTAAACCGGAGCCATGGAGAAAAGGGAGAGAGGGAGAGGCACAGAGCAAGCAGCTCTAGGCTATAGGGAGTGGAGGCCGTACAGTGTGTGTGTGTAATTCAACGAAGCAGGCACAGAGGGAGAGACCGCAACCACTTAACTCCCACTAGACTAACTTCTTGCTAGTTATTTATCATCCCATCCGATTACATAGTACCTGTCTTGACTGCTTCAAATCAAGAGGATTTAGCTAACTAGGCTAACCATAATGTTACTGAGCTTCTCACCGTCCTACAGTTAGCTTACACATAACAACACCTCCATTCGGATTATAGACTAAATAGCAGTTTACCTGTAGGCTTTAGGTCTTTCTCATTTCAGTTTTAATTCTGCCATTTAATTCCATCTACCATTGATTAGATATACCCTAACTTGCTTGCTATACAAGATGAGCAGCAATATAATTGTCTCTCTCTGGAAGCGCAAGGATCAGAGGGCATGCCTTTTTTTGCTAATTTTTCCACATGATCAATATAGAGCCGCATCATGCAGCCCATATGTTTAGACTTCTAAGACATTCTCAAGTTTATAAGCCTATCACAACTAAATAAATAACAGTTGTATTGTGATAGTGTAGGCTACTGCATATTACACGGATTTTTCTAACTTGTAAAAACATTTCTAAAGGCGTGCATCAACAGCTTGTATGCACGTAAGCCTGGAGGTGCTAAACATGTTTATGCTAAGTATCATAATGGTGCCCACCTGTTAGGGTCTTGTAGTAGCTCCACAGCCTCCTTCAGCTGGTTGATCATGGCAATGTGTGTTCCTTCTGTGACCTTTGACCTATGGGCCAGGAAACAGGAAGTGAGTCATCTTGTTTACAATTCAGAACCACGTTTCACCAAGACATAATATTTTTGGAAGATGACAACATTCACATGAAGAATATTTTAAATGCTAACCTAATGTTGCCCTGGTATAGATATCAAAGGCACAACCAAAATACATCATGTGGTTTGTAGCAGAACACACATAGCTTTGCTGTGGCAAGAAAATAGTATGGTGATGGTCTGTTTAAATAAAGAGAATTTCTCCAAGCCTCTTTTTGGGCCACATTCGACAGCGTGGGTCTAAGAAAACAGCGACCACAGTATAGAAGAGCCAAGAACAACTTGGGAGGAGCACAGCTTCTTAAAAAACACCAAAGACCTTTCTACATTGGCCTCGGGTAAAGAGCTGAGAGTGTACATCAATCAATGTGAATACAGATTGACAAAGAGTACTACTGTCTATGGATGCATAAAGACAAAAATAACACCTTATACTGTAGCCCAGAGAGAGAAAGAGAGAGAGAGAAAGGACAGAAACAGACCAACACAGAGACACACCCACTACAGTGAACAGAGAGAGGGATGTAAAAAGGAGAGAACTGGATGGATGACGAGATGAAAGACGGATGGATGGAGGGATACTCACGTCTGTTCAGAGGCCCAGTGTGTTTCTTCTTCTATCCTGAGGGGCTCGTCGTAGTCTGCCGCCCGTCCCTGCACGAGCAGGAATACACACACACCGAGTTACACACACGCGACATCAGCTGCAGTCAGGTCATATGATCCAGAGGACCAGCCAGCGATTGGTTGCGGTTCAACATAACCGTCACTAGACTTTTTCATAGTGAGTGAGAGAGTGAATAAGCAGGCCAGTATGCCACCTCTCACACTCCCCCTCCCTCGTTCAAAGATCTGCTGACACAATCCACATGGGGTTGAAGATGAGACCACCCTATCAATTCAATTCAATTCATGGGCTCTATTGGCATGGGAAACATGTTTATATTGCCAAAGCAAGTGAAATAGATAAACAATAGTGGAATAAACCAGAAATTAACAGTAAATATTACACTCACAAGTCTCAAATGTCATTAAGTTTCAAATGTCATTATGGCTATGTACAGTGTTTATACCTCGCTGTCACATGCCCATGGGGACAGCAGGGGAGGGAGGTGAGAGTAAAAGACGGAGAATAGTGGGAATAGTAATCAAGAGTTCCAGGAGTTTTTCCTGACCCTAATCTGAAGATATCATCCATACTGGCCTAATGAGATGACTGAGATATCATCCATACTGGCCTATTGAGATTAGAGGTCGACCGATTAATTAGGGCCGATTTCAAGTTTTCATGACAATCGCCGATATAAAAAAAATATATACGTATTTATATTTTTTAATACCTTTATTTAACTAGGCAAGTTAGTTAAGAACACATTCTTATTTTCAATGACGGCCAAGGAACGGTGGGTTAACCGCCTCGTTCAGGGGCAGAACGACAGATTTTCACCGTGTCAGCTCGGGGGATCCAATCTTGCAACTTTATAGTTAAATAGTCCAACGCAATAACGACCTGCCTCTCTCCTTGCATTCCACAAGGAGACTGTTGCACGAATGCAGTAAGCCAAGGTAAATTGCTAGCTAGCATTAAACTTATCTTATAAAAAACAAATCAATCATAATCACTAGTTACATGGTTGATGATATTACTAGATATTATCTAGCGTGTCCTGCGTTGCATATAATCTGACTGAGCATACAAGTATCTAAGTATCTGACTGAGCGGTGGTAGGCAGAAGCAGGCGTGTAAACATTAATTCAAACAGCACTTTCGTGCGTTTTGCCAGCAGCTCTTTGTTGTGTGTCAAGCATTGCGCCGTTTATGACTTCAAGCCTATCAACTCCCGAGATGAGGCTGGTGTAACCGAAGTGAAATGGCTAGCTAGTAAGCGCGCGATAATAGCGTTTCAAACATCACTCGCTCTGAGCCTTCTAGTAGTTGTTCCCCTTGCTCTGCATGGGTAACGCTGCTTCGATGGTGGCTGTTGTCATTGTGTTGCTGGTTCGAGCCCAGGGAGGAGTGAGGAGAGGGACGGAAGCTATACTGTTACACTGGCAATACTAAAGTGCCTGTAAGAACATCTAATAGTCAAAGGTTAATGAAATACAAATGGTATAGAGGGAAATAGTCCTATTATTCCTATAATAACTACAACCTAAAACTTCTTACCTGGGAATATTAAAGACTCATGTTAAAAGGAACCACCTTCTTTCATATGTTCTCATATTCTGAGCAAGGAACTGAAACGTTAGCTTTCTTACATAGCACATATTGCACTTTTACTTTCTTCTCCAACACTTTGTTTTTGCATTATTTAAACCAAATTGAACATGTTTCATTATTTATTTGAGGCTAAATTGATTTTTATTGATGTATTATATTAAGTTAAAATAAGTGTTCATTCAGTATTGTTGTAATTATCATTATTACAAATAAATAAATACAAATCATCCAATTAATCGGTATCGGCGTTGAAAAATCATAATCGGTCGACCTCTAATTGAGATGACTGGGTTATCATCCATACTGGCCTATTGAGATGACTAAGATATCATCCATACTGGCCTATTGAGATGACTGATATATCATGATCTAAATTGCAATCTAAATGATTACTGAAGATTTATATTCCATCCATATGCATTAACGTTACAGTATCATTAATGGCCATTAATCAAGCCTACCGGCCATCCAAAGGTCTTCACCAAGAGTTGATGGATAAAAGTGTGATCGGTTAAACAGTACTGGTGTCATAGAGAACGAATGTAATATACATGAGACTGGAAGTCTGAACACATCAGCTCCACTTTTCATTCTGTTAAAAACACCAATCCTTTCATTATTTACAGCACGGCCATTTCCCTATGGGTCTTTTACAATACAGACAGCCTTAATGATGCACAGTATCATCCTTAGTAACAGCTCCAGAGTCCGTCTAGACATCTAGCTCATAATGGATGATGCTGAGTCCCAGGTAGAAAAAGTTGACCCAAAATCACCTATTAATGGAGTAGTTCACCCCAAATGTCAAAATGTATGAATTCAACAAGTTGCTCACCTAATTAACTTTAGACCAAATCTTTCAGTGAGTGAGTGAGTGAGTGAGTGAGTGAGTGAGTGAGTGAGTGAGTGAGTGAGTGAGTGAGTGAGTGAGTGAGTGAGTGAGTGAGTGAGTGAGTGAGAGAGAGAGAGAGAGAATGGCCTTGCCTTGATGTAGCTGACAAAGCAGTTGCTGAGAGCAGAAGAGTCTCTGTAGCCAAACTGTTCCTTCAGGGCCTCAGTGGGGCTCTCCTCTATCAGTCGCACCCCGTCCGCTACAGGGGGCAGAGATCGAGGTCAGAGATCAATGGAAAGAATGTCACAGTTCAAAGGCTGTACTGTATAGAGACACTGTCCCTATATATATAGGTTGAGAATTGTCACGCCTTGGTCATTGTATTTTGTATTTTTTTTATATGTTTGGGTAGGCCAGGGTGTGACATGGGTTTATATGTTGTATTCGTATTGGGGTTTGTATTATTTGGGATTGCGGCTGATTAGGGAGGAAATGTATGAGTCTGCTGTTAAGGCAAAGCTCACTCTCTCGCATCCATCCGAGCTCTGCTAATATAACAGCCCAGATAGTCTGAGGCAGCTGTATTGTCCTCTCTGCTACACTTTTCCACAGGATGGATAAGTCCACCATGTTGCATTTTTTCCAATAAATTATAGGGCTTAGTGACTAAAAGGTGACGGCCTTCATCTCATCTGAGTCAGTCTGATCAAGCCTGCCATTTAACACAAACTCAGCAAAAAAAGAAATGTCCTCACTGTCAACTGTGTTTATTTTCAGCAAACTTAACATGTGTAAATATTTGCATGAACATAACAAGATTCAACAACTGAGACATAAACTGAACAAGTTCCACAGACATGTGACTAACAGAAATTGAATAATGTGTCCCTGAGCAAAGGGGGGGGGGGTTCAAAATCAAAAGTAAGTCAGTATCTGGTGTGGCCACCAGCTGCATTAAGCTAGGTCCAATGATGCTGTGACACACCACCCCAGACCATGACTGACCCTCCACCTCCAAATCGATCCCGCTCCAGAGTACAGGCCTCGGTGTAATGCTCATTCCTTCGACGATAAACGCGAATCCGACCATCACCCCTGGTGAGACAAAACCGCGACTCGTTAGTGAAGAGCACTTTTTGCCAGTCCTGTCTGGTCCAGCGACAGTGGATTTTTTCCCATAGGCAACGTTGTTGCCGGTGATGTCTGGTGTGGACCTGCCTTACAACAGGCCTACAAGCACTCAGTCCAGCCTCCCTCAGCCTATTGCAGACAGTCTGAGCATTGATGGAGGGTTCCTGGTGTAACTCAGGTAGTTGTTGTTGCCATCCTGTACCTGTCCAGCAGGTGTGATGTTCGGGTGTACAGATCCTGTGCAGGTGTTGTTACACGTGTTCTGCAATGGCGAGGACAATCAACTGTCCGTCCTGTCCTCCTGTAGCACTGTCTTAGGCGTCTCACAGTACAGACATTGCAATTTATTTCCCTGGCCACATCTGCAGCCCTCATGCCTCCTTGCAGCATGCCTAAGGCACGTTCACGCAGATGAGCACGGACCCTGGGCATCTTTTTTTTGTGTCTTTTTCAGTCAGTAGAAAGGCCTCATTATAGTGTCCTACTTTTTCATAACTGTGACCTTAATTGCCTACCGCCTGTAAGCTGTTAGTACCTTAACGACCGTTCCACAGGTGCATATTCAATTCTTCGTTTATGGTTCTTTGAACAAGCATGGGAAACTGTGTTTAAACCCTTTACAATGAAAATCTGTGAAGTTATTTGGATTTGAACTAATTATCTTTGAAAGACAGGGTCCTGAAAAAGGGACGTTTCTTTTTTTGCTGAGTTTACATGTTACTGTTACAGTCTCACACCACCTTCACTTTCAACACCATTCCCACCCAGTCTGAGGACCGCCAGCCTATCAGTGACCCCCTCCCAGACTACTCCCTGTGTGTGCCGACATAGCCTTCCTGGTGTATATCTTTACTTCCTGTCCCCACCTCTCTCTCACACACACACACACACACACACACACACACACACACACACACACACACACACACACACACACACACACACACACACACACACACACACACACACACACACACACACACACACACACACACACACACACACACACACACACACAGAGTTTAGCCAGGGTCAACACTGCCCCAGAGCTCCCTCAGTCTTTCTCAAAAACAACAATCTGGGGAAAAACTCCCACTGAGCCACATAGAGACACCGGAAACATCTCTTTTATCCCACGTCCTCTCTTTAGAACAACAGAAAGTGTTTCTATTCTGTTTCCTCTTGTGGCAGATAGGGGCGTAACATAAACCAGAGGCCTCTCTACAGTGTCTATCTGGGCAGTGTTCCTGTGTTATCCTAATCTGAGGATGTAACACACAGCCCTGCTGGCTGTTCTCTTCTCCCATTCAGGAGGGCTGGTATCGGGGATGGGTGGCTACTCATTGACAGGGTCGGTGGGTGGAGTGGGGTGGAGATATCCTTACTGAGAGTGTCAGAGACGTGTGGCGTTGTAGGTGTGTGTGTGTTACCTGTGAGGGCGCTGATGTGTTCGCTGGAGTCGTCTTTGCTTAGCCCCTCCTCCTCTGTGATGTGGGACATGGGGACATTGAGACTCAAGCTGTCCTCGTCTGAGGGCTGAAACAACCACACAGCTCAGTTACCAAAAACATTAGCAAACATTTCTGTTACCAACAGATATCTAAGCACTTCAGCTGGTACAACTGGTACAGTATTTCAGTCAGAATCAGCCGAATGTTTCAGCTGACAAAAAACAACCAGATATTCTGTCAAATGCATCATTCCAGAGAACTGTCGTATCATACCTGACAATATCTTCTTCACTACTTCAATCTGATCAGCACAAAATACACTGAGGTCATGGATGAATGTGTACCGGTAGAAAAGTAAGAAAGAACAAAAAATTTTAAAAAAGAAACTCCCAAAAAAGAAAGGGAATAAGACAAAGAAAAGAAAGACAAAGATAGCCTGCTATCCTCAGGCGGTGGCTATGTGCTCAGCAGGCACAGTACAGCCTAGAACAGCTCTGAAGAAATGGTGACTATTCAACATCACTAGGGAGATGTGCTATTTCTTGCATAATATTATTATATACATTTCTAAACTTTCTGAAGTCATGGCGTAGAAAATGAAGGGAACGTTCAATGGCAATGTATAATGTCGGACACCTACGGTGTAATCAATGCAAATGTTACACACAAATGCATGCGGACGTGCGCACACAACAAACACAAACACTCATTCTACCTCGGTGGCAGACAGTCTCTTGTCCCCGTTGTCACTGCCAACTCCTGAGTCAGTGTCCTGTTTCTTATTCTGGTCAATGTCCTCCGTGCTGAGAGGAGAGGGGTGAGAGGATTATGGGACGGCCAGGGTCAGGAGGTAAAGACGCACACGGAGGAGGAAAGAGGAGAGAAACTGACAGAGCAGTCTAATCGCTCCGATCACAGTGGAGAAGCACGGCTCTGTCACACTTTCTCTCGCTCCGTCTCTCACACACATGGAAGCTAGGTTTAAGGGAAGTTATCCACGGAACAGTCTCCAGACAACTGAACACGAGATTCTCTCTCTCACACACACACACACACACACACACACACACACCTTGTCGTTTCTAGGCCACCTACATTTGCATCCCAAGGGAGCATGTTCACAGATCAGAGTGAAGCATATGGCATTCTGTCCTTATCTTCATTCACATAAACACGCTAGATCCAATTCTGGCCTCACACAGACTTAATCATTATTACCATTCAATATATAAACTTTATGAGAATCCATGTGAATACAGTTCTACTAAAGCATTGGGCCAGGGTGTTGGATCCTTCTACTATGGCTCTATGGCTGAATTATAAATAGCTCTGCTGTTCTTTTCCTCCACTGCCAGGAGTGTGTGTGTGTGAGTGGGATGTGAGTGTGAGTGTCGAAGCTCTCCAGGACAAAAGGAACATTTGTCCTGCCCACGCTTTGCAGTGGGGAGGGTTATAGGGGTGGGGGTGGACATTACAGGGCACATTACAGAACATAACATCCTCCCTCCCTGTAAAACACTTCACTCTCATACACACTGTGAGAGGAAGGCTCAGCAGCAGCACTATAACAACAGGTAGAAATGGAGAATCTGGCAACACTCCGTGGTAAAGAAATCAGAGGTTGCCAATACTGGCCCTAGAGAGCCAAAGTGTGTGCAGGCTTTTGTACCAGCCCAGCAATAACAGTTGCCTCCCTTAGGGTTGCCATAGCAACTCACCTGCCAGTGGTGGGGCGTGATAGGCTGAGACGCTCCATGACAGGCAGGTAGAGAGAGTCAGGCATCTTGTCACTCCGACACGCCTCGATGCTCAGGTACTTAAATACGTGAACTTTTCCCTTTATGCAGATCTAGAAAACAGATAGAAAACAGATGATGATAGAAAAGTAGAAGGTACACAAATAATTCCACTATATGGAAAGCTAAAACAAAATAAACAGTGACATGGTCAATAGAATGCCCTATGATGAATGCTACTACATTCCACTGCAGCGTATGTCATGCCAAGCTGTGGAGAAAGCAATAGCCCCATGCAGACCCAGACTAGGGACGGCCATTTAAAGTATTTTCACTATTCAAATAATATGACATTTTTTCAGATATCCGGACATTTGAAATACATTGCGTTATTTGTGAACATTATGTGCTCAGACAAAGCCTTTTCATTGTTAAAATAGGCCTATTTATTTGTACTTTTATGAATAGGCCTACTTGCAAGTAATCGAATACTAACGTCCATTCGTATATTTGATTATCTGTGCCCATCCCTAACCCAGACTGACCTGTGCAGGTGGGCTCTGTAGGGGGTTGTTCTCCAGCTGTAGTGACTGAAGCTGGGACATTTTCCTGTAGCACACTGGGATGGTGGACACCTTGTTACAGGAGAAATCAAACTTCACCAGGGGAAGCTCCGCCAAGTCTGAGGGCGAACACACAATTCGTAGAGTTAGAGGAATAAATGATGTGTGTGTGTGTGTGTGTCAACAGCTCTGGGACTCCAGTGGTCTCCTGAGGGTCCTCGTTGCCAGGGAGCGACATGGAGCTCCATCCACCTATCAGGTGAGAGCTTACAGCCCTGTCCGTCATCCTGGGGAAGAGGGAATGTCCACAAGAACAACATCTACATAACCCACATCAACAACCCAGTATAAACACCCAGACAACCTCTGAGCAACATCCACAGAACCCAGAGTGTGTGGGTTGACAAGGTCATGACTAGGATCATCAGACATAACTTTCCCCTCTAGAAACCCCCACAGCCCAGCAGGAGCAGTTATGATACTTCAAGGGTTCCTCAATGCCAAAGTTCCACTAACATGGACCATGCCAAAATGTAAAAATAAACTGGAGGAACGCATCTTAGGCACTAACCTCGGCACAAACCACTATGGCCCTGTCCATGTGGGAGGAGAGACATAGCTAGGGAACAGAAGAACCCCAGACAGAGAGGCTGACTATCACAACATTGGAAAATACTGATCAAATAAATAGCAGCTATTAGGCTGGGTGTTACTGGTGTAGCGTTGTCGTATCATATGTATTTAAATGAGCAACATTGGATAAAGTAGTCCTGGAATCAGACAGAGAGAAAACAGACAGTGAAAGATCAATGACAGAGAGAGAAATATGGTAAATATATTAACAGCCCAGCCAGCACATTTGGTTCCTTGGAAGTTGTGGAAACGTACATTTTTGGTTTCGCATTGATTCTGGGAACAAAGCTAAGAACGAAAGTGAAAATTTCACCAGTAAATATTTAGGTTGAAGGCAGGTTCTGAGAACGTTTTAATATGGTTCCCTAACATTTTCCTGAGAGGTTTTATTAATGTTCTGAAAATTATTGGAATATTGGAAGGTAATTAAATAACATTGAGAACATGTTGCAATAAGACTTTTTATAACACCGTTAGCTTAGTTTGGGTTAAATGTTTTGAACTCCATACACAGAAATTCTGATAAAATGACTCTAAATAGAACAATGAGGAAACCTGTAAAAAGCAAAAGTACTGAAATTCCCACAGAAGAACGTTGTTTCTTAAAGTTCTCTGAACATGAGGAAACCTGAAGTACAGAAATTCTCAGCTAAAGAAACATGGTTCTCAGAACGTTATGAGCTAGCTGAGTATCCTGCACCATTCCCATAAGTTTGTGGGAGGGTTGTATGCTAAATAATCACAGGACAAGCAAGCTCTCACAAAACACATGCTTCTCAGAATGTTACGTGCTAGCTAGGAGAGAAAGAGTAACAGACAGAGCTAGAGAGTTTCAGAGTTTCTGTGCCAGCAACACATTACTCAAAAAGGTCGAAATTCAAGCGAAAAAAATGACGACTATATCTCTCTGACAACCTTTTAGAATTAAAATCCCTGAGATGAAAGATAAATATTGGCTTTGAGGACATGAGGGTGAGCTCCAAATATAATTTTTTTAACCAACCAGTATTCTACTCTTCTTAATTAGCTGAAATGAGAAAGTCTGTCACATCCTCTTCCCTCAAGGTCACCCCTTAAAATAACTTATGAGGGACTTCCACCATCATTCAGTCTAAAAAGGGAGACATCTCATTCTGAATAGTACAGTAAATCAATTCCATTTCCCAAGCTTTCAAGAACTTTACCAACATTTTCTACAACAGGATTTCAACCTCCAGACAATATTTTCAGAATCTATATCACCTACTGCATTTCCTATTCCCCAAATTGGGTACACGCGATGCCCCTCAGGGGTACCCCAAATAAAAATGTGATTCACATTCTTTTACATTTGTGGCTTTTTCAAGAATCTCAAATATAAAATACATTTGGGTTTGTTAAACAGTTTTTTGGTTACGACATGATTCCATATGTGTTATTTAATAGTGTTGATGTCTTCACTATTATTTACAATGTAGAAAATAGTGAAAAATAAAGATAAACCCTTGAATGAGTAGGTGTTTTGACCGGTAGCGTATGTGAGAGTGGATTCCCGACCCTCACTAGTATGAAAACTAAACACAGGCACAGACTGTGTGTGGGAAATGACTTAACACTGAGACTCTCTCCAACATAACCCAACATTGCAGAGTTATATGCATCCTTTCAAGCACACCCTTCTCATTAACCAGTGGTAAGTAATTCACAATTTCGATTAACAAATAAGGTTTTAATAAATATTTTTTCATTTACCCCCCAATTTCGTGTTTCCAATTGGTAGTTAGTCTTGTCTCATCGCAGCAACTTCCGTACGAACTCGGGAGAGGCGAAGGTCAGAGCCGTGCGTTCCCCCAAAACCCAAGCCACACTGCTTCTTGACACAATGCTCACTTAACCCGGAAGCCAGCCGCACCAACGTGTCAGAGGAAACACCGTATACCTGGCGACAGTGTCAGCCTGCACTGCGCCCAGCCTGCACTGCGCCCAGCCCGCCACAGAAGTCATCAATGCGCGATGGGACAAGGACATCCCTGCTGGCCAAACCCTCCCCTAATCTGGACGATGCTGGGCCAATTGTACGCCACCCCATGGGTCTCCCGGTCGCGGCCAGCTGTGACAGAGCCTGGACTCGAACCCAGAATCTCTAGGGGCACAGCTAGCACTTCCTTAGACCACTGCACAACTCGGGAGGCCCCAAATAAGGTTTTATATGTAAGATGGCTAAATAAAGAGCAAAATAATTGATTATTATTATTTGTGCCTTGGTCCTATAAGAGCTCTTTGTCACTTCCCACGAGCCCGGTTGTGAAAACACTCGTTCTTATGTTTAATAAATGTATCGTACAGTGTGTATGTGTGTGTGGCAGGCTTAGAATGATGTCAAAAAACAACATTTGAGAATGCGCTGACCCTGGTGCTAGAGGGGGTATAGAGCTGGACGTTGAATGAAGGGGTACGGGACAATAAAAAGTTTGGGAACCACTGACCTACTGAATCAGTAACCATAGGAATTTCCAAAAACCAACAAAGAAACCCTTTCCTTCAGTAAACCTCAAAGGCAAGATGACTAAAATACTTGAGTGCCTTGGTGGTCCAGTAAGGGTGTTTCAACAAAAAGACATTTGAGGAGGGACGCACCGAAAGTTCAACAACCATTCATCTAAAACCCGATTTCCCAACATCCCCTCCTCCCCAGGGCTCTCGTCCAATCCACTATCTCCTCTCCTGTCCTCCACTAACGGATTCGAGCCTCCTGGCCAGATTAAGGCTCATCAATCAAACCCAGAGAGGATGGAGCATCTGCAGCAGGATCATAAAGCACTTTCTGTAAATCTGCAAGAGACCCGCACACGAGGAAAATATGTAGTACGACTGGTCGGAAAAATACTCTTGTCCATCATTCAGACAACGAGAGGTTCTGACAGATGGTGGGTGGCGTCTCTGGGACAGAGAGCTGTCCTGTCACAGACGTATTTTACTAGACCTCTCAAACCACAAAGACCACTGTTAAAATACCCCTAGGCCCTAAGACATACCAGGAGACTGGATCAGAGACACCATATATCTGTCTGAGACAGACATACACTGAACAAAAATATAAAAAATGCAATATGTAAAAAAAGTGTTGGTCCCATGATTAATGAGTTGAAATAAAACATTCCAGAAAGGTTCCATAAGCACAAAAAAACTCTCTCAAATTTTGCGCAGACATTTGTTTACATCCCTCTTAGAGAGTTTTTCTCCATTGCCAAGATAATCCATCCATCTGACAGGTGTGGCATATCAAGACGCTCATTAAACAGCATGATCATTACACAGGCGCACCTTGTGCTGGGTACAATAAAAGGTCACTAAAACAGGGGTGGGCAATTCCAGTCCTCGAGGGCCTGATTGATGTCACAGTTTTTCCCCAGCCCCAGCTAACACACCTGACTAGAATAAACACCTAATCATGATCTTCAGTTTAGAATGCAATTTGATTAAATCAGCTGTGTTTTCTAGGGATGGAGAAAAAGTGTGACACCAATCAGGCCCTCGAGGACTGGAGTTGCCCCCCCCGCTCTAAAATGTTCAGTTGTCACAGAACACAATGCCACAGACGTTCCAAGTTGAGGGAGTGTGCAATTGGCATGCTGACTGCAGGAATGTCCACCAGATCTGTTGCCAGAGAATTTAATGTTAATTTCTCTACCATAAACTGCCTCCAATGTCATTTTAGAGAATTTGACAGTACGTCCAACTTGTCACAGCAGACCATGTGTAACCATGCCAACCCAGGACCTTCAAATCCGGCTTCTTCACCTGCGGGATCGTCTGAGACAAGCCACCTGGACAGCTGATGAAACGGTGGGTTTGCACAACAGAATAATTTCTGAACAAACTGTCAGAAAGTCTCAGGGAAGCTCATCTGTGTGCTCGTCGTCCTTACCAGAGACCTAGTGCAGTTTGGCGTCGTAAGCGACTTCAGTGGGCAAATGCTCATCTTCGATGGCCACTGACACGCTGGAGAACTGTGCTCTTCATAGATGAATCCCTGTTTCAACTGTAGCAGGCAGTTTGGGCATCGTGTGGGTGAGCAGTTTTCTGGTGTCATCGTTGTGACCAGAGTGCCCTACGGTGGCGTTATGGTATGGGTAGGCATAAGCTACAGACAACAAACACAATTACATTTTATCAGTGGCAATTTGAAGGCACAAAGATACAGTGACAAGATCCTGAAGCTCATTGTTGTGCCATTCATCCGCCGCCATCATCTCATGTTTCAGCATGATAACGCACCGCCCCTTTACACAATCTGTACACAATTCCTGGAAGTTGAAAATGTCCCAGTTCTTCCATGGCCTGCATACTCACCAGACATATCACCCATTGAGCATGTTTAGGATGCTCTGGATTGACGTGTATGACAGCGTGTTCCAGTTCCCGCCAATATCCACAAACTTTGCACAGCCATTGAAGAGGAGTGGGACAACATTCCACAGGCCACAATTAACAGTCTGATCAACTCTATGAGAAGGAGATGTGTTGCGCTGCATGAGGCAAATGGTGGTCACACCAGGTACTGACTGATTTTATGATACACGCCCCTACTTTATTTTGAAAGGTCTCTGTGACCAACAGAGGCATATTTGTATTCCAAGTCATGTGAAATCCACAATGTAGGGCCTAATCAATTTATCTGAATTGACTGATCTCCTTATATGAACTGTAACTCTGTAAAATCTTTGAAATTGTTGCATTTTGTGTTTATATTTTTGTTCAGTGGGTCTGTGATTTGGCTGGGCTCAGATATCAGTTACTTGGAATATAGTTCAGAATATATAAACACATTCAGCACGGCTGTGACCAATGTTCCCTCAAACTTTTTGGGGCACTGAGAAAATGTTTGGTCTTGTGACCAGAAACCTGGTGATTGTGAGAATTTTGCTTACAGTGAACACTGAGGCTGTATCCTTAGTAGCCGATAGTAGCCGATAGTGTCATGTTTTGTCTTAGATTGTCTTGTCATTTTGCTTTTCCCTCTGTTCATTTTCCCCCTGCTGGTCTTTTTAGGTTCGTTCCCCTTTTTCTCTCTCTCCCTTCCTCTCTCTCTTCTCTCTATCGTTCCGTTCCTGCTCCCAGCTGTTCCTATTCCCCTAATCAATCATTTAGTCTTCCCACACCTGTTCCTTATCTTTTCCCCTGATTAGAGTCCCTATTTCTTCCCTTGTTTTCCGTTCCTGTCCTGTCGGATCCTTGTCTATTGTTCACCGTGCTGTGTCTGTGTATCGCCCTGTCGTGTCGTGTTTCCCTCAGATGCTGCGTGGAGAGCAGGTGTCTGAGTCTGCTAGGTTCAAGTGCCTTCCCGAGGCAACCTGCAGTTCTTGATCGAGTCTCCAGTCTGTTCTCGTCATTACGAGTGGAATTATGTCTTATGTTTGTAGAATTACTTTACTGGATTAAAGACTCTGTTTTCGCCAAGTCGCTTTTGGGTCCTCATTCACCTGCATGACAGAAGGATCCGACCAAGGAATGGACCCAGCGACTACATACGTTCGTAACACTGCCGTCGAGATCCAAGGAGCCATGCTCGGCAGACACGAGCAGGAATTGTCTGCTGCTCGCCATGCCGTGGAGAACCTGGCCGCTCAGGTTTCCGACCTCTCTGGACAGTTCCAGAGTCTTCGTCTCGTGCCACCTGTTACTTCCTGGCCTGCCGAGCCTCCGGAACCTAGGGTTAATAACCCACCTTGCTACTCCGGGCAGCCCACGGAGTGCTGCTCCTTTCTCACCCAGTGTGATATTGTGTTCTCTCTCCAACCCAACACATACTCTAGCGAGAGAGCTCGGGTTGCTTACGTCATTTCACTCCTTACTGGCCGGGCTCGAGAGTGGGGCACAGCTATCTGGGAGGCAAGGGCTGATTGTTCAAACAATTACCAGAACTTTAAAGAGGAGATGATTCGGGTTTTTGACCGTTCAGTTTTTGGTAGGGAGGCTTCTAGGGCCCTGGCTTCCCTATGCCAAGGTGATCGATCCATAACGGATTACTCTATAGTTTCGCACTCTTGCTGCCTCTAGTGACTGGAACGAGCCGGCGCTGCTCGCTCGTTTTCTGGAGGGACTCCACGCAGTGGTCAAAGATGAGATTCTCTCTCGGGAGGTTCCTTCCAGTGTGGACTCTTTGATTGCTCTCGCCATCCGCATAGAACGACCTTTTAGATCTTCGTCACCAAGCTCGTGGAAGAGAGCTCGCGTCAACGGTGTTTCCCTGCTCCGCATCGCAACCATCTCCCTCCTCTGGCTCAGAGACTGAGCCCATGCAGCTGGGAGGTATTCACATCTCGACCAAGGAGAGGGAACGGAGGATCACCAACCGCCTGTGCCTCTATTGCGGATTTGATGGACATTTTGTCAATTCATGTCCAGTAAAAGGCCAGAGCTCATCAGTAAGCGGAGGGCTACTGGTGAGCGCTACTACTCAGGTCTCTTCATCTAGATCCTGTACTACTATGTCGGTCCATTTACGCTGGACTGGTTCGGGTGCTACATGCAGTGCCTTGATTGACTCTGGGGCTGAGGGTTGTTTCATGGACGAAGCATGGGTTCGGAAACATAACATTCCTTTCAGACAGTTAGACAAGCCTACGCCCATGTTTGCCTTAGATGGTAGTCATCTTCCCAGTATCAGATTTGAGACACTACCTTCAACTCTCACAGTATCTGGTAACCACAGTGAGACTATTTCTTTTTTGATTTTTCGTTCACCTTTTACACCTGTTGTTTTGGGTCATCCCTGGCTAGTATGTCATAATCCTTCTATTAATTGGTCTAGTAATTCTATCCTATCCTGGAACGTTTCTTGTCATGTGAAGTGCTTAATGTCTGCCATCCCTCCCATTTCTTCTGTCCCCACTTCTCAGGAGGAACCTGGCGATTTGACAGGAGTGCCGGAGGAATATCATGATCTGCGCACGGTCTTCAGTCGGTCCCGAGCCAACTCCCTTCCTCCTCACCGGTCGTATGATTGTAGTATTGATCTCCTTCCGGGGACCACTCCTCCTCGGGGTAGACTATACTCTCTGTCGGCTCCCGAACGTAAGGCTCTCGAGGATTATTTATCTGTGTCTCTTGACGCCGGTACCATAGTGCCTTCTTCCTCTCCGGCCGGGGCGGGGTTCTTTTTGTTAAGAAGAAGGACGGTACTCTGCGCCCTGCGTGGATTATCGAGGGCTGAATGACATAACGGTTAAGAATCGTTATCCGCTTCCCCTTATGTCATCAGCCTTCGAGATTCTGCAGGGAGCCAGGTGCTTTACTAAGTTGGACCTTCGTAACGCTTACCATCTCGTGCGCATGAGAGAGGGGGACGAGTGGAAAACGGCGTTTAACACTCCGTTAGGGCATTTTGAGTACCGGGTTCTGCCGTTTGGTCTCGCCAATGCGCCAGCTGTTTTTCAGGCATTAGTTAATGATGTTCTGAGAGACATGCTGAACATCTTTGTTTTTGTCTATCTTGACGATATCCTGATTTTTTCACCGTCACTCGAGATTCATGTTCAGCACGTTCGACGTGTTCTACAGCGCCTTTTAGAGAATTGTCTCTACGTGAAGGCTGAGAAGTGCTCTTTTCATGTCTCCTCCGTTACTTTTCTCGGTTCCGTTATTTCCGCTGAAGGCATTCAGATGGATTCCGCTAAGGTCCAAGCTGTCAGTGATTGGCCCGTTCCAAGGTCACGTGTCGAGTTGCAGCGCTTTTTAGGTTTCGCTAATTTCTATCGGCGTTTCATTCGTAATTTCGGTCAAGTTGCTGCCCCTCTCACAGCTCTTACTTCTGTCAAGACGTGTTTTAAGTGGTCCGGTTCCGCCCAGGGAGCTTTTGATCTTCTAAAAGAACGTTTTACGTCCGCTCCTATCCTCGTTACTCCTGACGTCACTAGACAATTCATTGTCGAGGTTGACGCTTCAGAGGTAGGCGTGGGAGCCATTCTATCCCAGCGCTTCCAGTCTGACGATAAGGTTCATCCTTGCGCTTATTTTTCTCATCGCCTGTCGCCATCCGAACGCAACTATGATGTGGGTAACCGCGAACTGCTCGCCATCCGCTTAGCCCTAGGCGAATGGCGACAGTGGTTGGAGGGGGCGACCGTTCCTTTTGTCGTTTGGACAGACCATAAGAACCTTGAGTACATCCGTTCTGCCAAACGACTTAATGCCCGTCAAGCTCGTTGGGCGTTGTTTTTCGCTCGTTTCGAGTTTGTGATTTCTTACCGTCCGGGTAGCAAGAACACCAAGCCTGATGCCTTATCCCGTCTGTTTAGTTCTTCTGTGGCTTCTACTGATCCCGAGGGGATTCTTCCTTATGGGCGTGTTGTCGGGTTGACAGTCTGGGGAATTGAAAGACAGGTTAAGCAAGCACTCACGCACACTGCGTCGCCGCGCGCTTGTCCTAGTAACCTCCTTTTCGTTCCTGTTTCCACTCGTCTGGCTGTTCTTCAGTGGGCTCACTCTGCCAAGTTAGCTGGTCATCCCGGTGTTCGAGGCACTCTTGCGTCTATTCGCCAGCGCTTTTGGTGGCCGACTCAGGAGCGTGACACGCGCCGTTTCGTGGCTGCTTGTTCGGACTGCGCGCAGACTAAGTCGGGTAACTCTCCTCCTGCCGGTCGTCTCAGACCGCTCCCCATTCCTTCTCGACCATGGTCTCACATCGCCCTAGACTTCATTACCGGTCTGCCTTTGTCTGCGGGGAAGACTGTGATTCTTACGGTTGTCGATAGGTTCTCTAAGGCGGCACATTTCATTCCCCTCGCTAAACTTCCTTCCGCTAAGGAGACGGCACAAATCATCATCGAGAATGTGTTCAGAATTCATGGCCTCCCGTTAGACGCCGTTTCAGACAGAGGCCCGCAATTCACGTCACAGTTTTGGAGGGAGTTCTGTCGTTTGATTGGTGCGTCCGTCAGTCTCTCTTCCGGGTTTCATCCCCAGTCTAACGGTCAAGCAGAGAGGGCCAATCAGACGATTGGTCGCATACTACGCAGCCTTTCTTTCAGAAACCCTGCGTCTTGGGCAGAACAGCTCACAACTCGCTTCCTTTGTCTGCTACCGGGTTATCTCCGTTTCAGAGTAGTCTGGGTTACCAGCCTCCTCTGTTCTCATCCCAGCTTGCCGAGTCCAGCGTTCCCTCCGCTCAAGCGTTTGTCCAACGTTGTGAGCGCACCTGGAGGAGGGTGAGGTCTGCACTTTGCCGTTACAGGGCACAGACTGTGAGAGCCGCCAATAAACGCAGGATTAAGAGTCCAAGGTATTGTTGCGGCCAGAGAGTGTGGCTTTCCACTCGCAACCTTCCTCTTACGACAGCTTCTCGTAAGTTGACTCCGCGGTTCATTGGTCCGTTCCGTGTCTCCCAGGTCGTCAATCCTGTCGCTGTGCGACTGCTTCTTCCGCGACATCTTCGTCGCGTCCATCCTGTCTTCCATGTCTCCTGTGTCAAGCCCTTTCTTCGCACCCCGTTCGTCTTCCCTCCCCCTCCCGTCCTTGTCGAGAGCGCACCTATTTACAAGGTACGTAGGATCATGGACATGCGTTCTCGGGGACGGGGTCACCAATACTTAGTGGATTGGGAGGGTTACGGTCCTGAGGAGAGGAGTTGGGTTCCGTCTCGGGACGTGCTGGACCGTTCACTCATTGATGATTTCCTCCGTTGCCGCCAGGATTCCTCCTCGAGTGCGCCAGGAGGCGCTCGGTGAGTGGGGGGGTACTGTCATGTTTTGTCTTAGATTGTCTTGTCATTTTGCTTTTCCCTCTGTTCATTTTCCCCCTGCTGGTCTTTTTAGGTTCGTTCCCCTTTTTCTCTCTCCCTTCCTCTCTCTCTTCTCTCTATCGTTCCGTTCCTGCTCCCAGCTGTTCCTATTCCCCTAATCAATCATTTAGTCTTCCCACACCTGTTCCTTATCTTTTCCCCTGATTAGAGTCCCTATTTCTTCCCTTGTTTTCCGTTCCTGTCCTGTCGGATCCTTGTCTATTGTTCACCGTGCTGTGTCTGTGTATCGCCCTGTCGTGTCGTGTTTCCCTCAGATGCTGCGTGGAGAGCAGGTGTCTGAGTCTGCTAGGTTCAAGTGCCTTCCCGAGGCAACCTGCAGTTCTTGATCGAGTCTCCAGTCTGTTCTCGTCATTACGAGTGGAATTATGTCTTATGTTTGTAGAATTACTTTACTGGATTAAAGACTCTGTTTTCGCCAAGTCGCTTTTGGGTCCTCATTCACCTGCATGACAGATAGGCTATTGTGGCAATTTGAGTATAACGTAGTTCTACCAACAAAACAAAACGGAGCAAATCCCATAACATTATTAAATGTAAATAGCTTTTGATTTCTATGATTATAGTCTACAGTAGCCTATACGTGCTGTTCAATGCAGGCCTACATTGCATGAGACTTTTAAACACGTTTTTACATTATGAAGGGCTTGACATTAATTCATGATGTTTTACTTGGTCTGTGACGCTATAGGCCAAATATGTTTTAGGTTATGTTCATTTGTATTGTGTTGTAGGAAGCAAAAAACACTTACAATGAATTATCATTACCATACAGAGAATTAGACAATGTAGCCTACCCCTCTGCCGATTGGCTTATTTGCACAGTCAAGCCAGTCTAAAAATACAACACTGCCCCTTTATAAGCTTTTTACCTGACTGGCTGTTCAAAGACAACTTGAAATGTAGCCTACACGTTTTGTGCTCTTGTAGGAAGCAGTAACACCCCATTGCTGAACTATACTTATCTATAACTGGGCTAATAACTCGCCAACTAGCAAAGAATATCAACAAATGTGCACACGTGCGGATCAAATCTGAAAAACCCATTCCCTCCCGGGTGATTGAAAGACTGATCGTGGGCTACCCCGCCAATAGAATTCTACTCCTACAAGAAAATCAAAGACTCAATCTTTCAAAGTTAGATTTGTTTTTGGTTTGTTGCACTGAAAAGTTGCTGATATAATGTTGAGTCGATCACAGAAAAAACATTGATCTATATTTTTTATTTTACCTTTATTTAACTTGGCAAGTCAGTTAAGAACAAATTCTTATTTTCAATGATGGCCTAGGAACAGTGGGTTAACTGCCTGTTCAAGGGCAGAACGACAGATTTGTATCTTGTCAGCTCGGGGATTTGAACTTGCAACCTTCCGGTTACTACTCCAACGCTCTAACCACTAGGCTACCCTGCCGACCCATATAGCGCGAACTCAGTGAAATTCCATCTCTCGCTTGCATCTCTGCGCTGCAATCATGGAGGTAATCTGTTGTGCACACGTGCAATTTATAGTTAACATTAGCTATGATTGAATAACCATGTAAAACTTTTTTTCAAAACTTTTTAAAATAGGCCCTACATTCATTAACTTTATTTTCATGTACAGTGTATTGGGAAAGTATTCAGACCCCTTCACTTTTCCACATTTTGTATTCTGCCATATTCTAAATAGGATTAAATTGTCCCCCCCCCCCCCCCCCAATCTACACACAATACCCCATGAATGACAAGGCAAAAACAGGTTCAGAAATTTTAGCAAAAACAAAAACATTACTAAAAAAAGAAAAGAAATGTAACATTTACACAAGTATTCAGACCATATACGAAGAACCTTTGGCAGAGATTACAGCCACGAGTTTTCTTAGATACAGTATGATGCTACAAACTTGGCACACCTGTATTTGGAGAGTTTCTTCCATTCTTCTCTGCAGATCCTCTATCATATCTAATTTCAGGTCTCTCCAGAGCTGTTAGATCGGGTTCAAGTCTGGGATCTGGCTGGGCCACTCAAGGACATTCAGAGACTTGTCCCGAAGCCACTTCTGCTTTGTCTTGGCTGTGTGCTTAGGGTCATTGTCCTGTTGGAAGGTGAACCTTCGCCCCAGTCTGAGGTCATGAGAACTCTGGAGCAGGTTTTCATCAAGGACCTCTCTGTACTTTGATCCGTCTTTGCCTTGATCCTGACAAGTCTCCCAGTCCCTGCCGCTGAAAAACATACCCACAGCATGATGCTGCCACTACCATGCTTCACCATAGGCAGCATTCGCACAAAACGTGAACCACCGCATTTAACCATTGAAAGATGACTGGGAATATGGCCGAATATAAACAGTGTAGTTATTTAATCCGCAAGGCAATCAAACAAGACAAATGTCGGTATAGGGACAAAGTGGAGTCGGAATTCAACGGCTCAGACACGAGACGTATGTGGCAGGGTCTACAGGCAATTACGGTCTACAAAAAGAAAACCAGCCACGGACACAGATGTCTTCCATCCAGACAAACTAAACACCTTCTTTGCCCGCTTTGAGGATAATACAGTGCCACCGACGCAGCCCGCTACCAAGGACTGCGGGCCCCCCCTCTCCTTCTCCGTGCCCGACGTGACAAAGACAATTAAACGTGTTAACCCTCGTAAGGTTGCTGGCCAAGACGGCATCCCTAGCCGCATCCTCAGAGAATATGCAGACCAGCTGGCTGGTGTGTTTATGGACATATTAAATCACTCCCTATCCCAGTCTGCTGTCAAGATGGCCACCATTGTTTCTGTACCCAAGAAGGCAAAGGTAACTGACCTAAATGACAATCACCCCGTAGCACTCACTTCTGTCATCATGAAGTGCTTTGAGAGACTAGTTAAGGATCAAATCACATCCACCTTACCTGCCACACTAGACCCACTTCAGTTTGCATACCACCCCAACAGGTTCACAGACGATGCAATCACCATCACACGGCCCTATCTCATCTGGACAAGAGGAACACCAAAGTAAGAACGCTGTTCATTGACTACAGCTCAGCATTCAACACCATAGTACCCTCCAAGCTCATCATTAAGCTTCAGGCCCTGCGTCTCAACCCCTCCCTGTGTAATTGGGTCCTGGACTTCCTGGCAGGCTGCCCCCAGGTGGTAAAGGTAGGAAACCACATCTCCACTTCGCTAATCCTCAACACTGGAGCCCCACAAGGGTGTGTGCTCAGCCCTCTCCTGTACTCCCGGTTCACCCATGACTGCATGGCCATGCACGCCTTCAACTCAATCATCAAGTTCGCAGAGAACAGAAGTGGGCTTGATTACCAACAACGACGAAACCACCTACAGGGAGGAGGTGAGGACACTCGGAATGTGATGTCAGGAAAACAACCTCTCACTCATCGTCAACAAAACAAAGGAGATGATCGTGGACTTCAGGAAACAGCAGAGGGAGCACCCCCTATCCACATCGATGGGACAGCAGTGGAGAAAGTGGACACATCACGGACAAACTGAAATGGTCCACCCACACAGACAGTGTGATGAAGAAGGCACAACACCACTTCTTCAAATTTCTTCAGCCTCCTGAGGCTGTCTTGTCACCTAAATCCTTCAAACCTTTACAAACGCACAATTGAGAGCATCCCGTCGAGCTGTTTCACCGCCTGGTACGGCAACTGCACCTCCCTCAACCACAAGGCTCTCCAGAGGTTTGTGCGGTCTGCACAACACATCACCGGGGGCAAACTACCTGTCCCCAGGACACCTACAGCACCCGATGTCACAGGAAGGCCAAAAAGGCAATCAAGAACAACAACCACCCAAACCACTGCCTGTTCACCCCACTACCATCCAGAAAGCGAGGTCAGTACAAGTGCGTCAAAGCTGGGACAGAGAGACTGAAAGACAGCTTCTCTCTCAAGGCCATCAGACAGTTAAACAGCCATCACTAACACACACTAACTCATTGGCCACTTTAATAAATGGATCACTAGTCACTTTAAATAATGCCACTTTAATGTTTACATATCTTACATTGCTAATCTCATATGTATATACTGTATTTTATATCATCTATTGCATCTTGCCTATGCTGCTCGGTCATCGCTCATCCATATATTTTTATTTACATATTCTTATTCTTTCCCTTTACATTTGTGTGTATTAGGTAGTTGTGGAAATGTTAGATTACTTGTTAGATATTACTGCACTGTCGGAACTAGAAGCACAAGCATTTCGCTACACTCGCATTAACATCTGCTAACCATATGTATGTGACCAATAAAATTTGTTTTGACATGATTAGGGATGGTGCCAGGTTTCCTCCAGACATCACGCTTGGCATTCAGGCCAAATAGTTCAATCTTGGTTTCATCAGAACAGAATCTTGTTTCTCATAGAGTCTTTAGGTGACTTTTGGCAAACTCCAAGTGG
The DNA here is from genome assembly GCF_021184085.1 of Oncorhynchus gorbuscha. NCBI lineage: Eukaryota > Metazoa > Chordata > Actinopteri > Salmoniformes > Salmonidae > Oncorhynchus > Oncorhynchus gorbuscha. Next base: position 74,079,647 of record NC_060181.1, read on the forward strand.
GCTGTCATGTGCATTTTACTGAATAGTGGCTTCCGTGTGGCCATTCTCCCATATAGGCCTGATTGGTGGAGTGCTGCAGAGATGATTATCCTTCTGGAAGGTTTTTTCCACAGAGGAACCTTGGTCACTTCCAGACCAAGGTCCTTCTCCCCCGATTGCTCAGTTTGGCTGGGTGGCCAGCTCTAGGAAGAGTCTTGGTGGTTCCCAACATTTTACATTTAAGAATGATCAGGCCACTATGTTCTTGGGGACCTTCATTGCAGCAGAAATGTTTTGGTACCATTCCCCAGATCTGTGCCTCGACACAATCCTGTCTCGGATCTCTATGGACAATTCCTTCAACCTTGTGGCTTGGTTTTGGCTCTGAATTGCACTGCCAACTGTGGGATCTTATATAGACAGGTGTGTGCCTTTCAAAATAATATCCAATAAATAGAATTTACCACAGGTGGACTACAATCAAGTTGTAACAACATATCAAGGATGATCAATGGAAACAGGATGCACCGGAGCTCAATTTCGAGTCTCATAGCTAAGCGTAGTTTTTTATTTTTTAATACATTATAGCAAAAATTTCTTTAAAAAATCAGTTCTCTTTTTCAATATGGGGTATTGTGTGTAGATTGCTGAGGATGAAAAAAAATCAATTTTAGAATAGGGCTATAAAGTAACAAAATGTGGGAAAGGTCAAGGGATCTTAATACTTTCCGAAGGCACTGCATGCAGTTAAGATTTCCCTTCACTGGAACTAAAGGGGTCTAGCCCAAACCATGAAAAACAGCCCCCAGACCATTATTCTTCCTCCACCAAACTTTACAGTCGACACTATGCATTGGGGCAGGTAGCTTTCTCCTGGCATCCAGCAAACCCACATTCATCCATTGGACTGCCAGATGGTGAAGCGTGAATCATCACTCGAGAGAATGCGTTTCCACTGCTCCAGAGTCCGATGGCGGCGAGCTTAACACCAATCCAGCCGACTCTTGGCATGGCGCATAAGCTTTTGTGTGGCAAGCTCAGCCACTTTAATGAAGCTCCCGACTAACAGTTTTTGTGCTGACGTTGCTTCCAGAGGCAGTTTGGAACTCGGTATTGAGTGTTAAAAACGAGAACAGACGATTTATACTCACTTCAGCATTCGGCGGTCCTGTTCTGTGAGCTTGTGTGGCCTACCACTTCGCGGCTGAGCCGATGTTGCTGCTAGACGTTGCCACGTCACAATAATAGCACTTAGTTTACCGGGGCAGCTCTAGCAAGGCAGAATTTTGACAAACTGAAAATAAAGATGTACAGTGTATTCGGAAAGTATTCAGACCCCTGCCTTTCCCCACATTTTGTTACATTAGCCTTATTCTAAAATTGATTAAATACATTAAAATCTTAATTAAACACAATAACCCAGAATAACAAAGTGAAAAACGTTTTTTTGAAGTACTTACAAACGTATAAAAAAATATATTATATATATATATATATAATATATATATATATATATATATATATAAAAACGTATTTACTTAAGTTTTCAGACCCGGAGCAAACTTGCTCCAGAGCGCTCAAAACCTCAGACTGGGGCGAAAGGTTCACCTTCCAACAGCACAACGACCCTAAGTACACAGCCAAGACAAAGCAGGAGTGGCTTCGGAACAAGTCTCTGAATGTCCTTGAGTGGCCCAGCCAGAGCCCGGACTTGAATCCGATTGAACATCTCTGGAGGGACCTGAAAATAGGTGTCCAGCGACGCTCCCCATCCAACCTGACCGAACTTGAGAGGATCTGCAGAGAAGAATGGGAGAAACTCCCCAAATACAGGTGTGGCAAGCTTGTAGCATCATACACAAGACGACTCAATGCTGTAATCACTGTCAAAGGTGCTTCAACAAACTACTGAGTAAAAGGTCTGAATATTTTATGCAAATGTGATATTTCCGTTTAAAAATATATTATATATATTTAAAAAAAATCTAAAACCTGTTTTTGCTTTGTCATTATGGGGTATTGTGTGTAGATTGATGGGAAAAAAAACAATTTAATCCATTTTAGAACAAAGCTGTAATGTAACAAAATGTGGAAAATGTCAAGGGGTCTGAATAGTCTCCAAAGGCACTGTACAATGTCATTCTAGGCGATTCTGTGCTTCCAACATTGTGGCAACAGTTTGGGGAAGACCCTTTCCTGTTCCAGCATGACAATGCCCCCATGCACAAAGCGAGGTCCATACAGAAATGGTTTGTCAAGATCGGTATGGAAGAACTTGACTGGCCTGCACAGAGCCCTGACCTCAATCCCATCGAACACCTTTGGGATGAATTGGAACCCCAACTGCGGGCCTAATCGCCCAACATCAGTGCCTGAATGCTCGTGGATGAATGGAAGCAAGTCCCCGCAGCAATGTTCCAACATCTAGAGGAAATCCTTCCCAGAAGAGTGGAGGCTGTTATAGCAGCAAAGGGGGGACTATCTCTGTATTAATGTCCATGATTTGGAAATTTAACAAGCAGGTGTCAACAAACTTTTGGTCATGTAGTGCAACTACACCTGCATAGGCTATAGCCTACTTTATTGAATTGAGACCAACACACCTGATCTCTAATGTACTGAACTTGGAGCAGCAAGAATGATGACAGCTACAACTGCTACTTTTGCATATAGGATATAGTCTACCTTTTTAGGAGGACGATTTGCCAGCAGAGACAAATACATGAGTAGCTACTATCTTGTTAGTGGCTACCATCAATACTTATTGTAAATGAAAAGGCACAATGCTCACTCACCATAGCTGCCTAACCTATGAGCGCGTTGTCTTCTCTTTTTAAATGATTACATTTTTTATGTATTTATTTTTTACCCCTTTTTCTCCCCAATTTCGTGGTATCCAATTGTTAGTAGCTACTATCTTGTCTCATCGCCCAACTAGGAGAGGTGAGGTGAGCTACTGAAGTAGAAGCAGCAAATGATGTGTGAATCATGCTGTATGTGTTTTAATAAAATAGGTAGGCTCAGGCTGACGCATACGAAGCAGAAGAATTTACTGTTGCCAAATAATCTGTGGGACAACAAAAATATTTTAATCGCAAAGTCATCTGTCTGACTGCCTGCTCCCGCCACCCGCAGCATGAAAAATGCAGATAGCGCCACAATGATCTCTGTCGGGACACGCAGGTCCCATGGGATGCCCTAACTGTAACCTCAAATTCCAAGACCATAAATCCCGTCGCGGTTCGCAACTCAAAACTACCTCGAGTGGGTGTGTCCAAACATTTGACTGGTAATGTATATATCCACACACACATCTTTTAACAATATATTTTCCTTTATTATTATTTTCCGCTAACCCTACCACCCCTCCCCTAATTGAAGTAAACTAATGAACAACACTTAGGCTTCTACTTCCAGCTTATACCCACTATATACATTTTAAGGACACAATCTATTTTACAATAGTTGTTTTTTGTCTTGTCCTTCCTCTACCCTCAACTTCTCCCATCTATTTCTGATGTCCATCCATCCATATTTCTGATGTCCACTGTTGCTTTTCAAAAATTCTGAACCTTTCTATTCTCATAGTTTCCACAGATTGTAATTCAAAGACAAACATAGAATTCCTCTTTAGGTAACTGGTTCCCCAAATATTCTGTGATCCACCAAAATCAGCTAAATAAACAAACAATTGTTTCCAAACACAACCCAGACATGACCCAGCTGCGACAAAACATCCGAGTCTCTTCGTGACCCATCTGGAAAACACTTCCTTAGGTTTCAAAACTCACTTACAGGAAAGACATATGGCAGCTAATATGGTTTAATGGGTCTAAACTCACCTTCAGGTAGGACACAGAGCAAGTTCCTGCGGACGTTGAGTTCTCGGAGGGCCTTGAGTCGGCCAATGTGACGGGGCAGAGCAGTGATCTCATTACAGCTCACATCCTGCAGGGGGCACAATACACGGAGTTAACTCACACACAACTAACACTTTACTTGTGGGTGTGCAGGATTTTGTTCCAGCCCTGCTCAAACACACCTGATTCATCTAATCATGGTCCTGACGAGTTGCAGATAAGAGAATCAGGTGAGTTAGAGAAGGGTTGGTCTGCTCACCCAGTAACTCTCCAGGAGGATGGTTAGTCACCCCTTGTGTACAAGAGCTACGGTAAGGACTGGGGGGCTGTATGGCTCATAACACATCCATAATAAATGCTTCCTATTCCACTGTTCTTCCCAGTCTCCTCACATGGAGTCAGACAATGTCTCCCCTCTCCTCTCCTTCCCTGCTCTAGCTGCATGAGGGCCGGACCATTAATTTCACCCCTCAGTGGAGAAGAGAACAGTTACATAAGGCCTGGCTGGGAGCTCACACAGGAAACGAAGAGCTGAGTCAGAAACTGGCACACACACAAGAGAGAGAGAAAGAAAGAGCGAAAGAAAGATAATCTCTTACCAGCTCCATGAGGCTCCTGAGCTGTCCGATGGCCTCAGGTATACACACCAGTTTGTTGTTGCTGGCAATGAGGACTCGTAGGGGTAACCCACATAGGGAGGCTGGCAGAGCACACAGCTGGTTACGACTGTGGACACAAACACACAGAGGCATTATATTACACACCAGCAGAGAGATGCAGATCAAAGAGCGATACATAGGATGTCCAGAGTGTCTACAATCTAGACCTGACGACGATCCACTTGGATAGACACTTCAATTTCAAAAAAGTGTCAGATGTGTGATGGACCTTGTGTCATGTATTCTAATATACATGAATATGACCCGATACCAACTGAACCCATTTCCTTAAAGGGGAATATCACCCTGGCTCTGCCACGGCCTATAGTCATTACTAGATTAACAACATTATGTTTTTATCATAAACATCACAATTATCCAAACCACAAGCTAAAACTAGGACATTTTCATTTCACTGGTAGAATCAGGAAGTGCATACGGAAAGTATTCAGAAATCTAGATTTTTATCCCACATTGTTACTTTACAGCCTTATTGTAAAATTGATTCAACTGTTTTCCCCCCTCAATCTACACACAATATCCCATGACAACAAAGCAAAAACAGTTTAGACATTTTTGCAAATGTATTAAAACTAAAACAATGAATTATCACGTTTACATAAGTATTCAGACCCTTTACTCAGTACTTTGTTGAAGTGCCTTTACAGCCTTGAGTCTTCTTGGGTATGATCCTGATTCAAATGACCATCCTACCCATGATAGATGGGTTACGGAGACAATTTATAGATCGGCAGTTAAGGGTGCTATCGAGCGGCTAGATGTTCTTTAACATTCGGCCATCAGATGTGCCACCAATGCTCCTTATAAGACACATCACTGCACTCTATACTCCTCTGTAAACTGGTCATCTCTGTATACCCGTCGCAAGACCCACTGGTTGATGCTCATTTATAAAACCCTCTCCAGGTCTCTCCAGAGATGTTCGGTCGGGTTCAAGTCCGGGCTCTGGCTGGGCCACTCAAGGACATCCAGAGACTTTTCTCAAAGCCCCGCCTGCATTGTCTTGTCTGTGTGCTTAGAGTCGTTGTCCTGTTGGAAGGTGAACCTTCGCCCCAGTCTGAGGTCCTGAGAACTCTAGAGCAGGTTTTCATCAAGGATCTCTGTATATCTTTCCCTCAATCCTGACAATTCTCCCAGTCCCTGCTGCTGAAAAACATCCCCCCACAGCATGATGCTGCCATCAACGTAGGGATGGTGCCAGGTTTCCTCCAGATGTGACGCTTGGCATTCAGGCTAAATAGTTCAATCTTTGGTTTCATCAGACGAGTGAACCTGGTTTCTCATGGTCAGAGTCCTTTAGGTGACTTTAGGAAAACTCCAAGAGGGCTGTCATGTGCCTTTTACTGAAGAGTGGCTTCTGTTTGGCAACTCTACCATAAAGGCCTGATTAGTAGAGTGCTGAATAAGGTTCTCCCATCTCCACAGAGGAACTCTGGAGCTCTGTCAGAGTGACCATCAGGTTCTTGGTCACCTCCCTGACCAAGGCCGTTCTCCCCCGACTGCTCAGTTTGGCCGGGCGGCCAGCATTAGGAAGTCTTGATGGAAGAAAGAAAAATGGAAGAAACCATCTTCTTCCAATTAAGCCCACTGTGTTCTTGGGTACCTTCAATGCTGCAGAACGGTTTTGGTACCCTTACCCAAATCTGTGCCGATACAATCTTGTCTCAGAGTTCTACGGAGTTAGTTACACATGGAGTACATTACATTACATTTAAGTCATTTAGCAGACGAGTAAACAATAAACAAGCCAAGAACACATTAAACAAGTCAATGACACAGTAGAAAAAAGTCTATATACAGTATGTGCAAAAGGCATGAGGTAGGCAGGCAATAAATGGGCCATAGGAGAGAATGATTACAAACAATAACAATAATTACGAGTCTCATAGCAAAGGGTCTGAATACTAATAGATTTTTTTATTTATCTAAAAACATGTTTTTTCTTTGTCATTATGGGGTATTTTTTGTTGATTGAATTTGGACTTTCTATTTATTTAATCCATTTTAGAATTAGGCTTTATCGTAACAAAATGTGGATCAAGTTATGGGGTGTCAATAATTTCCGAATGCACTGTACATGGTTATACCCCAACAGGAGAAAGACCTTGTCTATTTCCTGATGTAAACAAAAGCCTTTTGAATCATTTTTATCAATTAAGGTTAAGAGGGTAAAGGCAAAGTGCACTATCTGCATTCTAAGAATGGAATGACATATTCCAGGGATATTCCAGGGGGGGAATGCAATTTTGAAATTTGTCAGCAGAACATTTTTAGATTGGCAAGTTAGCTGCTAGACTGTGTATCAAAACGTGTAGTAAACATGGTCAAATTAATTGATAACCAGTTTTGATAACCAGTAACCAAAACTGCAAACATCCACTATATTGCAACATTTGTAGAATAACAGGATATTAGCTGTAAAACATTTTTTTTTGTGTCTTCACTGTCACAAGGGGGGGCCGCTAAAATCTTTAACTTAATGTTTAAGGTGTGTGTGTGTGTGGGGGGGTCTGGATGTCGAGGAGTTTATGGCTCCGCCCAGACCCAGTACATGAGCCACTGCAGCCACTCATGAGGAGTTTATGGCTCCCACCCCCATCAACGTTGCCCACCCCTGACATATTCATATTAACAGTACATGTAAATGACTCAGTGTGTGTGGGGGGGGGGGGGGTGGATGTCGGTACGCAGACCCACGAGCCACTGCAGCCACTCATGAGGAGTTTATGGCTCCCACCCCCATCAACGTTGCCCACCCCTGACATATTCATATTAACAGTACATGTAAATGACTCAGTGTGTGTGATTGCTTGTGTGTAATGTGCTGTACTGTAGTGTTTTCATGATACCAGAAATGTTTAGGTACCAGGTATAGTCTCACGATACTCAATACCAAAACAACAGCAAATAAATAAAGCATATTATCCCGTCACAGAGTGACACCTGACCCAGACAGAAACTACTGCGCTGTTAAATCATTGGGCATCTTATCAGTTCAATATCATTCCATTAGACACGTTTTACATCAACATCCATGTTGTATTAATGAATCAATTCTACAATCAATTTGACTCTGTTTTTCCCAATCCGACCGGGATGGTGCAGCTGTCTAGGACACTGCATCTCTGTGCTAGAAAAGTCACTACTAGGGTTGCAAAGAGAAGGATACTTTCTAGTAAGTTTTCTACTGCAAGTTAAGCCCGGGAATATGGGGAATTTTACTTAAATTCATCAAATAAGTGAGCTTATAACAGTGAACCTTTTTTTGTGGGATACACAAGGAAATTCTAGGTCTGTGGCATATGTTGGTTAAACTATCCCCAATTCAATGGAATTGCAACCCTCTGCATGTGCAGTTCACCCTTACATCACATGTGCAGCTGATTCTCAAGCTCTTGCACACTAATGAGTCCACACTACCACACTGTCTGCTTTCTGGTAAGTTTTGATTACAATACTGGGTGGGGTGAATATATTTTATATGACATACATGATTTGTTGTTAACTAGTAAATAGTAGCATACAGCAAAGTTTGTTTAAATAATTTCTAAATGGTTCATTTCTGCTAGTTAGTGTGTTTTAGCTTGCTTGAGCCTGCTACCTGAGGAGTGTTAATTCAACTGTTTCCATACACCTTTCATTTTAAAACATTTATCTTACAAAGGAGTTGTTTAATCTAACTGCTTAACTATTGATCTGTACATGGAATTGTAATTTTTACTTACAACAGGCAACCTCTGACAAAAGTCCCTGTACTTCTATTCGAGGTGAAAATGATGAATCAGACACCTTATCAATAGCAACATCTCATGGTCCTCCTGGAATCAGAAGTATTTCTTGACTCAATGAATGTCTTGCTCGAGCTGTGTATGCAACTGGTTCACCTCTGATGCTCACAGGCAATGTGTATTGGAAGAGATTTCTGAATGTTCTTCGCCCAGCATGTCTAACTAAATCATCTCCGCCCCTCAACCAGTATTCTACAAGAGCACAGACACAGGGGACAGACACACCGGCCTCTACATTACACATGAGCTGAAGGCAGTCATCAATAACCTTGGACCACAGAAGGTATTTGCACTGGTGACAGACAATGCTGCGAACATGAAGGCTACTTGGTCTAAAGTGAAGGAGTCCTACCCTCACATCATCACACCCATTGGCTGTGCTGCTCATACACTGATTCTGCTCCTCAAGGACATCATGGCGCTGAAAACAATGGATACACTACGAGAGCCAAGGAAATGGTTAGGTATGTGAAGGGTCATCAAGTTATAACAGCAATCTACCTCACCAAGCAAAGTGAGAAGAATAAGAGCACCACATTGAAGCTGCCCAGCAACATGTTTGACAGTCTCCTGGAGGGGAATGAGTCTCTCCAAGAAATGGCCATAACACAGTCTGCCGATATGGACAGCCCCATCAAGAGGATCCTCCTGGATGATGTATTTTTGGGAGAGAGTGGTAACTCTATAACCTATAGCAGTAGCCATTGCACAGATTGAAGGAGGCAATGCCATTCTGTCTGATGTTCAGACTCTGCTTGCAGGTGTAAGAGAAGAAATCCATACTGCCCTGCCCACTTCACTTTTGCTCCAAGCAGAGGAAACTGCAGCTCTGAAATACATCAAGAAGCGTGAAGACTTCTGCCTGAAGCCCATACATGCCACAGCGTACATGTTGGACCCCAAGTATGCTGGCAAGAGCATCCTGTCTGGTGCAGAGCTCAACAATGCCTATGGTGTCATCACTACCATGTCTCTCCACCTTGGCCGGATGAGGGCAAGGTTCTTAGCAGTCTGGCTGAGAGGAAGACAACCAAAGCATTAGTTTCTTGACTGTCATTTTACAGATGATGTTGAAAACGTTTTTGGAAGATGCGATGGATCATTGGGGATCATTCAATATTTCCTTTCTTTTGTTGTTCAGTGAAATCATCCCATGTGAAGAGTCAACTACTTTAATTAAAGGTCAATTCTAAAATAATTCCTTTTTTTCCTATTGGAAAGATTTAACCATTTGCAATTTTTCTATGATAAGGTAAAAGGTTTATGTTTGTCTCCAAATGATATGGTAAATATATCCAATGCAAACAAACATCTACGTTTAAATGGTATTAATATTAATTTGCATATATTTCCATTATTTCCCATATATTCCTGTTAATTCCCACAGAAAGTTTCCACCTCTGAATGTTTCCCAAAATGTGCAGCCCTAGTCACTACAGACCCTTGTTTGATTCCAGGCTGCATCACAACCGGCCGTGATTGGGAGTCCCTTAGGGCAGCGCACAATTGGCCCAGCGTCGTCCGGGTTAGGTTTTAGCCGGGGTAGGCCGTCATTATAAATAAGAATTTGTTCATAACTGGCTTGCCTAGTTGAAAAAAAAAGATATATATATATATATATTTAAACTACATAACACAATGGTAATAATGTATTTGAATGGTAAATATATCACAATATACAGGTGAATGCATATCCAATAGGACTGTTATTATTATTATTTCATGGGTTACAAATGACAAACTCTGTTTCCCTTCCATTTGGGACTTGACGACATTCACGAGACAAGAGGGGTGGGGCCCATCGGAGCCCTATTCACACACACAGTCAGACTTTCACTGAGGCAATAGATCAAAAGTTTTGGTGGCAATCAGCTTTGAAATCAGCATATTGTGAGGCAATTTGCATATTATCAAAAACAAAGTACTAGGGTAGTGAATTGATGTTAGCTTCAGCTGTAAGCTAGCAAGGAAGGTTAGCCTATAAAGCTGGAAGATACTGGTATCGTCTTGCACTGTAAAGTGTTCTAGTCTGTTTTGCGAACAGTTTTAACATTTCTACATGCCATGTTGCATTACTGAAGTGTGTTCACTTCTGTGTGGCATGTGTGGGGACATAACATGATGCAGCCCGGTCTCCCAGCGCAAGCTAAGCGGAACAGGCACATGAGCTATAAGGGGGACATCAGCTTTGCTGATACAGACTTGGATCTGTGAGACACATTTGAGGGAAGCACCGAAAGCAACAGAAATTCTAGTACCGAACAGTTTTTCATGTTCTAGCATCCAAAAAAGTACAGAAGTTTCAGTATACCGTGCAACACTACTGTACTGTAAAAAACTACCCATTAGCTTTCCCATAAACACTTTTGTACTTCTGCAAAACATAAAACACACAGTCCCAATCTAGTTCAGTTCAGTCCAGCACGACAGCCCAAAACCCCTCATAAAAACAGGATGTTGGTGTTCCCCCCCTGGTTTACATGAGCAGTTAAACAAGATGCTTGAAAACAAACCAAAGCCTTTCCAAACAGGTCAGAACTCCTCCTCCAAAACGGGTCAGAACTCCTCCTCCAAAACGGGTCAGAACTCCTCCTCCAAAACGGGTCAGAACTCCTCCTCCAAAACGGGTCAGAACTCCTCCAAAACGGGTCAGAACTCCTCCTCCAAAACGGGTCAGAACTCCTCCAAATCAGAACTCCTCCAAAACAGTTTGAACCTCATTAAAACAGACTTCTTGTTGTCCCTCTCCTTATTGACCCAGCACGCAGCAGGATGTCTCCCTGTAGACAGACAGAGAGACTGGAACAGAGGCCTTTTGACCAGCATGAGCAGAGCTGATTACAGATGACTCAGAGAAAACAAGCTCTCCACAACAACAAAAGGCAAAAAAGTATCCTGGAAAGTACCCATTGTTACACACACACGGAAAAGCCTCTTGTTCTGGAGTGTGTGCAAAGACTTTGATTACACTTCCCTGAGTTATTGGTTATTTTGTGCTGGAGAACTTGATTGACCCGTATGGGAGCTTTCTGGAAAACTGGATGCTTTCCCCACTCTCTGCCCATTGACATGCCCTGCATGCTCTTGACATGAGTGCTCCCCTCCCCATTGACATGAGTGCCTGCATGCTTCTCCCTGACATCCCCATTGACATGCCCTGCATGTTTACTTGACATGCGTCCTGCTCTCCCATTGATGCCATGCGTGCCTGCATGCTTACGAGTTGACATGCGTGCCTGCATGCTTACTATTGATGCCCGCATGAGTGCCTGCATGCTTACTCTCCCTATTGACCCGCGTGCCTGCATGCTTACGAGTTGACATGCGTGCCTGCATGCCTACGAGTTGACATGCGTGCCTGCATGCTTACGAGTTTGCATGCTTACGAGTTGACCTTTTATTTAACTGACAGGCAAGTCAGTTAAGACATTTTTTTTTTGACATGCGTGCCTGCATGCTGATGCGTGCCTGGAACAGTGGGTTAACTGCTTGTTCAGGGGCAGAATGCGTGCCTGATTTGTCCTTGTCAGCTCAGGGGTTTGAACTTGCAACCTTCATGCTTACGAGTTGGTTACTGTGCCTGCAACGCATCTAACCACTAGGCTGACGCTGCCTGCCCCTATTGACCCATGCTTACGCATGCTCTGCATGCTTACGAGTTGACATGCGTGCCTGCATGCCACCCGCTGACATGCGTGCCTGCATGCCCTCTCCATGAGTGCCTGCATGCTTACGAGTTGACATGCGTGCCTGCATGCTTACGAGTTGACATGCGTGCCTGCATGCTTACGAGTTGACATGCGTGCCTGCATGCTTACGAGTTGACATGCGTGCCTGCATGCTTACGAGTTGACATGCGTGCCTGCATGCTTACGAGTTGACATGCGTGCCTGCATGCTTCGAGTTGACATGCGTGCTGCCTGCATGCTTCGAGTTGACATGAACCTGCATGCTTACCCTCTCGACATGCGTGCCTGCATGCTTCGACATGCCCTACATGCTCCTTCTCCTGCTCTCTCCTCTCCCCATTGACCCGCTCTCTTTCTCCCTCTCCCTATTGACCCGCTCTCTTTCTCCCTCTCCTTATTGACCCGCTCTCTTTCTCCCTCTCCCTATTGACCCGCTCTCTTTCTCCCTCTCCCTATTGACCCACTCTCTTTCTCCCTCTCCCTATTGACCCGCTCTCTTTCTCCCTCTCCCCATTGACCCGCTCTCTTTCTCCCTCTCCCCATTGACCCGCTCTCTTTCTCCCTCTCCCTATTGACCCGCTCTTTCTCCCTCTCCCTATTGACCCGCTCTCTTTCTCCCTCTCCCTATTGACCCGCTCTCTTTCTACCTTTTTTTTATTTTTACCTTTATTTAACTAGGCAAGTCAGTTAAGAATTTTTTTTTTTTCAATGACGGCCTAGGAACAGTGGGTTAACTGCTTGTTCAGGGGCAGAACGACAGATTTGTCCTTGTCAGCTCAGGGGTTTGAACTTGCAACCTTCCGGTTACTAGTCCAACGCTCTAACCACTAGGCTACGCTGCCACCCCTATTGACCCGCTCTCTTTCTCCCTCTCCACCCGCTCTCTTTCTCCCTCTCCACCCGCTCTCTTTCTCCCTCTCGAACCGCTCTCCCTCTCGAACCGCTCTCCCTCTCGAACCGCTCTCCCTCTCGAACCGCTCTCCCTCTCGAACCGCTCTCCCTCTCGAACCGCTCTCCCTCTCGAACCGCTCTCCTTCTCCCTCTCCCTATAGACCCGCTCTCCCTCTCGCTATAGACCCGCTCTCTCTCCTTATAGACCCGCTCTCTCTCTCGCTCTCTCTCCTTATTGACCTGCTCCTTCTCCCTCTCCCTATAGACCCGCTCTCCCTCTCCCTATAGACCCGCTCTCCCTCTCCCTATAGACCCGCTCTCTCTCTCGCTCTCTCTCCTTATTGACCTGCTCTTTCTCCCTCTCCTTATAGACCCGACCTCTCTCCTTATTGACCCGCTCTTTCTCCCTCTCCTTATAGACCCGACCTCTCTCCTTATTGACCCGCTCTCTCTCTCCCTCTCCTTATTGACCCGCTCTCTCTCTCCCTCTCCCTATTGACCCGCTCTCTTTCTACCTTTTTTTTATTTTTACCTTTATTTAACTAGGCAAGTCAGTTAAGAATTTTTTTTTTTTTCAATGACGGCCTAGGAACAGTGGGTTAACTGCTTGTTCAGGGGCAGAACGACAGATTTGTCCTTGTCAGCTTTTGATTGAACCTTCCGGTTACTAGTCCAACGCTCTAACCACTATACGACCCCTATTGACCCGCTCTCTTTCTCCCTCTCCACCGCTCTCTTTCTCCCTCTCCACCCGCTCTCTTTCTCCCTCTCGAACCGCTCTCCCTCTCGAACCGCTCTCCTTCTCCCTCTCCCTATAGACCCGCTCTCCCTCTCCCTATAGACCCGCTCTCTCTCCTTATAGACCCGCTCTCTCTCCTTATAGACCCGCTCTCTCTCTCGCTCTCTCTCCTTATTGACCTGCTCTTTCTCCCTCTCCTTATAGACCCGACCTCTCTCCTTATTGACCCGCTCTTTCTCCCTCTCCTTATAGACCCGAGCTCTCTCCTTATTGACCCGCTCTCTCTCTCCCTCTCCTTATTGACCCGCTCTCTCTCTCCCTCTCCTTATTGACCCGCTCTCTCTCTCCCTCTCCTTATTGACCCGCTCTCTCTCTCCCTCTCCTTATTGACCCGCTCTCTCTCTCCCTCTCCTTATTGACCCGCTCTCTCTCTCCCTCTCCTTATTGACCCGCTCTCTCTCCCTCTCCTTATTGACCCGCTCTCTCTCCCTCTCCTTATTGACCCGCTCTCTCTCTCTCCTTATTGACCCGCTCTCGCTCTCCTTATTGACCCGCTCTCGCTCTCCCTCTCCTTATTGACCCGTTCTCGCTCTCCCTCTCCTTATTGACCCGCTCTCGCTCTCCCTCTCCTTATTGACCCGCTCTCGCTCTCCCTCTCCTTATTGACCCGCTCTCTCTCTCCCTCTCCTTATTGACCCGCTCTCTCTCTCCCTCTCCTTATTGACCCGCTCTCTCTCTCCCTCTCCTTATTGACCCGCTCTCTCTCTCCCTCTCCTTATTGACCCGCTCTCTCTCTCCCTCTCCTTATTGACCCGCTCTCTCTCTCCCTCTCCTTATTGACCCGCTCTCTCTCTCCCTCTCCTTATTGACCCGCTCTCTCTCTCCCTCTCCTTATTGACCCGCTCTCTCTCTCCCTCTCCTTATTGACCCGCTCTCTCTCCCTCTCTGTATTGACCCGCTCTCCCTCTCCTTATTGACCCACTCTTTCTCCCTCTCTGTATTGACCCGCTCTCTCTCTCCCTCTCCTTATCGACCCGCTCTCTCTCTCCCTCTCCTTATCGACCCGCTCTCTCTCTCCCTCTCCTTATCGACCCGCTCTCGCTCCCTCTCCTTATCGACCCTCTCTCTCTCCCTCTCCTTATCGACCCGCTCTCTCTCCCTCTCCTTATCGACCCGCTCTCTCTCCCTCTCCTTATCGACCCGCTCTCTCTCCCTCTCCTTATTGACCCGCTCTCTCTCCCTCTCCTTATTGACCCGCTCTCTCTCCCTCTCCTTATTGACCCGCTCTCTCTCCCTCTCCTTATTGACCCGCTCTCTCTCCCTCTCCTTATTGACCCGCTCTCTCTCCCTCTCCTTATTGACCCGCTCTCTCTCCCTCTCCTTATTGACCCGCTCTCCCTCCCTCTCCTTATTGACCCGCTCTCCCTCCCTCTCCTTATTGACCCGCTCTCCCTCCCTCTCTGTATTGACCCGCTCTCCCTCCCTCTCTGTATTGACCCGCTCTCCCTCCCTCTCTGTATTGACCCGCTCTCCCTCCCTCTCTGTATTGACCCGCTCTCCCTCTCCTTATTGACCCACTCTTTCTCCCTCTCTGTATTGACCCGCTCTCTCTCTCCCCCTCCTCTTATTGACCCGCTCTCTCTCCCTCTCCTTATCGACCCGCTCTCTCTCCCTCTCCTTATCGACCCGCTCTCTCTCCCTCTCCTTATCGACCTGCTCTCTCTCCCTCTCCGTATTGACCCGCTCTCTCTCCCTCTCTGTATTGACCCGCTCTCTCTCCCTCTCCGTATTGACCCGCTCTCTCTCCCTCTCCGTATTGACCCGCTCTCTCTCTCCCTCTCCTTATTGACCCGCTCTCTCGCTCCCTCTCCTTATTGACCCGCTCTCTCGCTCCCTCTCTGTATTGACCCGCTCTCTCTCTCCCTCTCCTTATTGACCCGCTCTCTCTCCCTCTCCTTATTGACCCGCTCTCTCTCCCTCTCCTTATTGATCCGCTCTTTCTCCCTCTCCTTATTGACCCGCTCTCTCTCCCTCTCCTTATTGATCCGCTCTTTCTCCCTCTCCTTATTGACCCGCTCTTTCTCCCTCTCCTTACTGACACTCACTCTCAAATCAAACTGTCACATGTGCTGAACACAACTTTAGACCTTACCGTGAAATGCTTATTTACCAAATAAATTAAAGTAATAAAGAATAAAAAAGTAACAGAAAATAACAATAACGAGGCTATATACAGTTGAAGTCGGAAGTTTACATGCCCAAACTGTAGTTGCTAAGTGTAAGTCGGTTAGGACATCTACTTTGTTCATGACACGGAATATTTCCAACAATTGTTAACAGACAGATTATTTCACTTATAATTCACTGTATCACAATTCTAGTGGGTCAGAACTTTACATACACTAAGTTGACTGTGCCTTTAATCAGCTTGGAAAATTACAGAAAATGATGCCATGGCTTTAGAAGATTCTGATTGGCTAATTGACATCATTTGAGTCAATTGGAGGTGTACCTGTGGATGTATTTCAAGGCCTACTTTCAAACTTAGTGCCTCTTTGCTTGACATCATGAGAAAATCAAAAGAAATCAGCCAAGACCTCAGAAACAAATTGTAGACCTCCACAAGTCTGGTTCATCCTTGGGAGCAATTTCCAAACGCCTGAAGGTACAATGTTCATCTGTACAAACAATAGTATGCAAGTATAAACACCACGGGACCACGTAGCCGTCATACCACTCAGGAAGGAGACGTGTTCTGTCTCCTAGAAATTAATGTACTTTGGTGTGATAAGTGCAAATCAATCCCAGAACAACAGCTTGTGAAGATAATGGAGCAAACAGGCCCTATATCGACATAACCTGAAAGGCTGCTCAGCAAGGAGGAAGCCACTGCTCCAAAACCGCCAAACAAAAGCCAGACTGTGGTTTGCAACTGCACATGGGGACAAAGATTATACTTTTTGGAGAAATGTCCTCTGGTCTGATGAAACAAAAATAGAACTGTTTGGCCATAATGACCATTGTTATGTTTGGAGGAAAAAGGGGGAGGCTTGCAAGCCGAAGAACACCATCCCGACCGTGAAGCACAGGGGTGGCAGCATCATGTTGTGGGGGTGCTTTGCTGCAGGAGGGACTGGTGCGCTTCACAAAATAGATGGCATCATGAGGAAAGGAAAATTATGTGGATATATTGAAGTAACATCTCAAGACATCAGTCAGGAAGTTAAAGCTTGGTCGCAAATGGGTCTTCCAACTGGACAATGACCCCAAGCATACTTCCAAAGCTGTGGCAAAATGGCTTAAGGACAACAAAGGCAAGGTATTGGAGTGGCCATCACAAAGCCATGACCTCAATCTTATAGAAAATATGTGGGCAGAACTGAAGAAGCTTATGTGAGCAATGAGACCTACAAACCTGACTCAGTTACACCAGCTCTGTCAGGAGGCATGAGACCAAATTCACCCAACTTATTGTAGTAAGCTTGTGGAAGACCATCTGAAACGTTTGACCCAAGTTAAACAATTTAAAGGCAATGCTATACTAATTGAGTGTATATTAACTTCTGACCCACTGGGAATGTGATGAAAGAAATAAAAGCTGAAATAAATCACTACTATTATTCTGACATTTCACATTCTTCAAATAAAGTGGTGATCCTGACTGACCTAAGACAGGGAATTGTTACTAGGATTGAATTTCAGGAATTGTGAAAAACTGCATTGAAATGTATTTGGCTAAGGTGTATGTAAACTTCTGACTTCAACTGTACAGGGGGTAGCGGTAGTGAGTCAGTGTGCAAGGGTACAGGTTAGTTAAGGTAATTTGTACATGTACAGTAGGTAGGGGTGAAGTGACTATGCATAGATAATAAAACAGAGAGTAGCAGCAGTGTACAAAACAAATAGGGTGTGGGGTGGGTCAATTTAAATAGTTCAGTGGCCATTTGATTAATTGTTCAGCAGTCTTATGGCTTGGTGGTAGAAGCTGTTAAGGAGCCTTTTGATCTTAGACTTGGCTCTCCGGTACCGCTTGATGTGCGGTAGCAGAGAGAACAGTCTATGACTTGGTTGACTGGAGTCTGTACAATTTTATGGGCTTTCCTCTGACACCGCCCAGTATATAGGTCCTGGATGGCAGGAAGCTTGGCCCCAGTGATGTACTGGGCTGTTCGCACTACCCTCTGTAGCACCTTACGGTCAGATGCCGAGCAGTTGCCATACCAGGTGGTGATGCAACCGGTCACGATGGTGCAGCTGTAGAACTTTGAGGCTCTGAGGACCCATGCCAAATCTCTCCTGAGGGGGAAAAGGTGTTGTCGTGCCCTCTTCACGTCTGTCTTAGGGTGTCTGGACCATGATAGTACGTTGGTGATGTGGACACCAAGGAACTTGAAAAACTCTTGACCCACTCCACTACAGCCGCGTTGATGTTAACGGGGGCCTGTTCGGCCGCATTTTCATGTAGTCCACGATCAGCTCCTTTGTCTTGCTAACATTGAGGGAGATATTGTTGTGCTGGCACCACACTGCCAGCTCTCTGACCTCCTCCTATAGGTGGTCTCATCATTGTCAGTGATCAGGCCTACCACTGTTGGGTAGTAAATTATGTGTTGGAGTCGTGTTTGGCCACGCAGTTGTGGGTGAAAAGGGAGTACAGGACTAAGTACTCACCCCTGAGGGGCCCCTGTGCTGAGGATCAGCGTGGCAGACGTGTTGTTGCCCACCTTTACCACCTCGGGGCAGCCCGTCAGTTAGTCCAGGATCCAGTTGCAGAGGGAGGCGCCGTCCCAGAGTCCTTAGCTCAGTGATGAGTTTCGTAGGCACTAAGGTGTTGCACACTGAACTGTAGTCAATGAACAGCATTCTTACATCTGTGGATCTGCATCCACAGAGTGTCCAGGAGGATGCTGTTGATGTGAGCCATTACCAGCCTTTCAAAGCACTTCATGGCTACTGACGTGAGTGCGGCGGGGCGGTAATCATTTAGGCAGGTTACCTTCGCTTCCTTGGGCACAGGGACTATGGTGGTCTGCTTGAAACATGTAGGTATTACAGACTGGGTCAGGGAGAGGTTGAACATGTCAGTGAAGACACCCGCCAGCTGGTCAGCACATGCTTTGAGTACACTTCCTGGTAATCCGTCTCACGCTCCTTATTGAACCTCTCTCTCCCCTTTTCCGTTTCCTTATAGTCTTTCTCTGTGTTTTATCTTTCCATATACCAGGGAGGGCAGGCCTTTCTCTCTGCTATGGAAACGACCTTTCAGCTCCAGATACACAACAGGCCCATAGTAGGCAGAAGTCATTCATGACCTTGGCTCCTGACTCCCTCCCTCCCTGAAACAATGTGCTGTCTGGTATATGTTCGATGTTATTGTTCTGTGAACACTCACGTTAAGCATAGCTTAATGTTTTATGGCCATTATATTTCAAGTGGCTAGTGTGTCGATCTGAAAACCACTACACTGCACAGCAGCACAAGCTAACACAATAGAGTAACAAGCGAGCAGGCCAATAGTCACAGTAAAAGCTGCCTAAATAAAAGCTAACAGAACAAAAGCAGAAAAACAAATCAGCAAACTCAATGACAACAGCTGACAGCTCTAAACAGCCTCCATCCCATCAACTTCAAAATAAGACATTTTATTCCACAACTGCCAAAGTTCTATCTAGACAACAAAGAGCCTTTATCCTCTTTCCACCATGATGCAGGCCAGGAACAGAACGATCCTAAAAATAAAGCCTTCCTTTTCATGTGTTCCTGGTGCAGACATGGAGAACATAGTCTATTTCCTGTTTTGACAGCAATATGAAAAGCCACAAATTCAAATGAGATTATCTGGCAGTGTCTCCGTGGCGTCTGATAACATTCCTGTCTAGTGGTGTAAAGCACATACCCCGGTGCGGTCACTGTGGTGCTCACATCACATTATACTCAGACACCCGCCTCGCCCTCACGTTAACCTACATCAGCTACCCTCCAGCGAGGGTATTTTACATCCTCCCCCTTCAGGTGTAGCATTTGTATTACTGATTCAATTAATCACTTATTAACTCCGCTTAAATTCAATGAATCAATTTATTAACTGCGCTTAAATGATATGGCCGCAACACCACATGCATGTGTGTAGGTTTGGTCTTCTGTGTGTGTCTGTCAGAGATATGACTAATGAATCTCCCTCAGTTGCACGGTGGTGTGAGCACAGAGGAAGAGATTAGAGACAGAGAGTACAGAGTCGGTCTCAGGTTGATGATGCGTACAGCAGGCAGTAAAGAACCAGGCTAGCACTGATGATGACCTTCTCCCCATCTCTCCCTGTCTCTCTCTACCATCTCCCTCCCCCATCTCTCACTTTGTCTCTCGCACACTTTCTCCATGTCTCTCCTGGTCTCTCGATAGCCAGATCGAGCGGGAGTGGAGAGAGATAAAATGAAACAAGTAGTGTCGTGCATCATTCCAATATGTGATCTGAGCGCATTGCACAAACACAGAGACACGATATGCTATTGCTCTGTGGTCGTGCCATGAGGTTAGAAGCGGCGACATCAGCCCATTGAGAGGCGTCTGTGATGCGTGAAGCCTAAGCGTGTCTGCCCTGGGAAACAGTTGGGATCAAACCCTGAGTCTAAACAAGCTCTGGTCCAATCAGACTACTGCCAACCTTCTGTGCTGCTTATCAAATATCGACTGACATCTAATATATTTAACGCTTCTCTGAACCAATACTGCCGCCTTTATAGGGATAACTGTGAAAACAACTAAGGATAAACCACTGATATTCAGCAACGCCGACATTTTCTTTCTATCATTGAAAACAAATGTGCTTCTCACTCAACACAGTCACCTGTTAACTGTAGGTTCAAGTCTTACCTGAGGTTTAAGGAGGTGAGTGACTGTAGGTTGATGATGGTGTCAGGAATTGTCTTGATACAGTTGTGATAGAGGTTCAGCATTTCCAAGGCAACCAGGTGACACACCTCTAAGGGGACCTCCGCCAAACGATTCCTCGACAGGTCTGAGAGAGAGAGAAAATAGGAAGAGACAGATATCACCTGTAGTTATATACTAGTGCCACTAGGTGTCTCTCTCCCTGGCCCAGGACCTCCCCTCCACTCAGCCAAACTATCCAAAGCCTACAGACTAACACAATCATTCCTGTACTGGCTC